>NW_015386504.1:412416-462416 GCF_001527695.2 Protobothrops mucrosquamatus | reverse complement strand
TGCTTTTCCTCTAACATGGCATATGTCATTGTCTGCCAGCAATGCCTCTCTATATTCTGCGGAGGACAATTTTTAGAATTAATGGGCACTAAATTAACATCAGGATCCAAAATAAGAACAAAATAATATCAGAACATTTCAACGTCCCAGGATACTCCCCCAAAGTGAGTATTGTGGAAAAGTGGGACTTGAACGGCACCATCAAGGGAGAAATTGTTGAACTCACATACATCAAAAGGTTTCAGGCAATGTCAGAAGATCTCAACAGGCACAATGGGTTTTAACACATTACAATTGTTAATTGATAAATATTGCAATTTTTTTGACAAATAATCTGAATTTTCATAAGCAACCTATTTTTTCCTCCCTTTCCCTCCCTTTTCACCTCCTACCTTACTTTAAATCCTATATCAAACTAGCTGTTCTAAGCATCTGATGAACTGTAGTTCAGGAAAGCTTAATTAACTGAGAAAATTGCTACCAGACTCCTCCTGATCTTTTTGCCACCATTGACTAATACAGCTCTCCTCTTACAATGCATATGTAGTATACTGTAATTGTTAAGATATGATAGAATAGAATAGAGCTGGAAGGGACCTTGCAGGTCTTCTACTCCAGCCCCCTGCTCAAGCAGGAGAACCTATACCATCTCAAACAAGTGACTGTCTAGCCTCTTCTTAAAAATCTCCAGTGATGGAGCTCCCATGATTTCTGGAGGCAATATTTCTGGATATCCTATCCATTGCATGACAATTTCACTGATCTAGTTTTATTTATTCTAGGTTTCCAGAACTTCAGTTTTGCAAGTCCAGATGCTATAATACTACACTTTCCATATGTTTTTCACTGTTATCAGATCCATATTCCGACCATAGTGATATGAATTTATATATGGAGACAGGTGCTGGATAAAGCAATGTGATAAAACGAACAAGTTCCAGAAAAGTTTAAGGAATATGTGATACCATGTTCCTTTGATCATCCTGCTAAATCATGGCCAGTATCGTACTATTCTTCTTCAGGCTTTCGCCGATACAAATCAAAACTCTAAATAGAAGTTTTTCTCAGATTAGTCCTTCATTCATTGAGGATCTCAAAGTGGTAAAGCGTAACCAGGACTGGACTTTAGAACTGGTGTAAAGAGTTTGAGGGTCCAATGCAATATTATATTTTGAATAAATGAACATGTGTGGGAGAGACTAAATACAGGGCTGGATTAAGATGAATTTCTGCAAAGTGAGATAATAAAAACTATGTATTCAAAATCTTAATCTATATATTCAGAATTTGAATTAAAACTGAATCTAAAAGAAACAAGGTGGATGCAAAAGTCAACAAAAAGTAAAATCTTGCTTAGGAGAATGACCCTTTCAATCTACCTGTTGCTTACACAAAAGTATGTCACCCTATACTGACTTTTATAATAGTTGTGACTAGGTGATCACAGCCCCACCCCCTTTTAAATATGTGCAATGAGCGTTGCATGCCTGTAAAAAGGAGTAGGACTCTGTTGATGCTGACTATTCTGAAACCAGTAACCATTCATGCAGATGCCCTGAACTGATTGATCTTGCTTGCATGTTCTGTTGATTTAAATTGAACTTGACCATAAAACTCAACAACCTCCTCTTATTTGCATCAGCAGTTGAAGCATATATTTGGATTGCTGTTGTATTATATTAAAGGCTTGCCCATGAAGTTGAATAGATATAGTTCAGTCATTGACTGCTTTGTGCCCAGGTCTTTGCTATATGCTTCTGATTATGAGGACAATGTTGTCCTTCCTTCCTTCCTTCCTTCCTTCCTTCCTTCCTTCCTTCCTTCCTTCCTTCCTTCCTTCCTTCCTTCCTTCCTTCCTTCCTTCCTCCTTTATTATTCAGGTGCTCTGAGTAATAAAACAGTATGATGTTGTGACTGCAAGTGTCTAATTCCAATCCATTTCAGTCTGATGATGCCTAAGATGTTAATATATAGTTGATTCGGGTCATCTTTCACTGTGCTGAGTTTTCTCATGTTCATGTATCTTACATTCCATGTTCCCACTGTAATTCTGTCTTTGCAGCTTCAAATGGCAACACCAGCAATTAGACATCTGGAAGGCTTTAATCTAGGCACATCAGAAATATTATCATACTTTGAAAGAGTCCCAGCTCTTCGTCAGTAGCATGTTAATTGCTATCCAACATGAAGTGCTCATCATATAGTAATATGTCATCAATCACTTTTTTCCCCCTCTATTGAGGCAATTTCCTTGGTAAAATATAGGAGTAGTTTAGCATTGCCTCCTCTTGTGCAATATAAAATGACACCTTTGCCATGGATCATCTGCTTCTAGCATCTTGCAATATTGCCGCTTTTCCAATATAAGGGCCTTAGATGGACAGTGGGATGTCTTGAGTAATTCTGCTGACTATTCTTTGCTGAACTATCCCTTAAGTAACCCTCCACCATAATGAGACAGCAGAATAGGATTTATAGGGGAGGGGAGAGAAACTTAGTATTTCTATTATTATTAGGTAGTCCTTCAGGTTCTGCTGTTATACAGTTCATCTGTGAACGTGGCTCTGCCATCCCAGTCTGGAATCATAGCATTTAGCTATGGGAGCATTGGAAGTCCTTGTTACAAAAACTGGGGTGGGGGGCAGTGCTATTCTATGACACTGCTCACAATTTTCCATCAGTTTTTGGCAGTGCCTGTCTTCAAAGCTGGTGCGGGGTTCATAGCACAGGGCTCAGCAGTGGGTTCTGTCAGCAGCTGCGGCTTCCAGTTCCATTGGCTTGATGTCACAGTGGCGTAGGGCTTTCTTCACAGCATCTTTGTAGTGCTGCATGGATGATCTTGAGGTCTCTCTGCAGTCTCCAGTTCACTATAAAGAACTGGGAAGGCATACGGTGGTCATCCATTCTGATGACATGTAATAATCAGACAGTCAATGATCCAAACCTCCAGGTTGGGGACATGGCAATGCCAATGAATGCCAGGGATAGAGTGCAGGGCGTGCCTGTGAAATTTCTCCAGATGTTTGATGCATTGTCAATACTGAGTCCAGGACTCACATCCATATACTGTAGGAGAGAAAGGATAACCACAGCTCTGTACACTTTCAGATTTGTGGACATACAAACACTGTTAATTGTGCACTCTAGTACACAGCCATTCTTGTGCCTGGCTGAGCTTTGGTGTAAATCTCTTTGTCCATAGAACCATCATTTGAAATGATGTTTCCCAAATATTTGAAGCTGTTTACATTTGTCAGCTGAGTATCATCAACAGTGATTTCTGGTGAAGGCGGATAGTCAAGCCAAACAGCATAGCAGTTTAACATCAACTGTAGACCACTGTCTTTGTGTGCCAGGCACACACAATCATCATCAAGAGGGCTTTTTGAAGGATTATGGAGCAAAGTAGCAAAGCTCAAAGCTCAAACTCCCTCCTTCAAATCTTGGACAGCATGTGACAACATGCACATGAAGAACAGATTGAACTGGACATGGCTAGTACACTACCCTGTTTCACCCCATTAAAATGGCAAATGCAACTGATCTATCACCATAATAATAAAAAACTGCCCTGTCATTCCATTGTGGAGCTGCGGAATCAACTTCACATGAATTTCCTCAGGAAGCCATAATATCTCAGAGTGATCCAGAGAAACTCACTGTTTAGTGTGTCAAATGCCTTTGTCAGGTTAATGAAAACAGAGTAAAAAGAGGTTTGTTCTGCTCAATGTATTTTTCCTGGACTCGGCTCACACTAAATATCATGATATATTAATAACTAGCAAAAACAGTTTATTTATCTTTTATAAAATCGGTATACTACAGTATATAGCATACGTAGCTGGCGCAGGCTATGCTTACAGTATACACTCTAGAGTATACAGTATGCGCATCTGGCGTACAGTGGAGCCCGCAAGCGTAGTTGGCATCGGCCATGCCTACTGGATACGCTGTACAGCGTTCTGCGGAGACCGCAAGTGTAGAGTATACCGTATACTGTATCCAGTATGTATAGATGGCACCAGCAATGCTTACGGTATCCGCTGTATGCTATGCAGCATATCCAGTATGCATAACTGGCACCGGCTATGCTGCACAGCGTATCCAGTATGCATAGCCGGCACCAGCTATGCCTCCCTGGACACTATGTACAGTATATACTATATGTAGGTGGCGCCGACTACACTTACAGTATACTGTATACTGTATACTTTATGTGTAGCTGGTGCTGGCTACGCATATTATATACCAGGGGTGTCAAACTGCCGGCCTGCGGGCCGGTTTCATCATACCGGAGCTGCGCCCACCTCATTGCCAGCAATGGCGAAAAAGCTCCGATACATCACGCGACATCACGTGACGTCACGAGTTTGACATGTCTGTTGTATACTGTATACTGAATACTGTACACTGTATACTGTATATTGTATACGCCTACTGGATACTCTGTACTATATCCAGTATACGCCTACTGGATACTTTGTACATCGTACAGCAGAGACCGCAAGTGTAGTTGGCACCGGCCACGCCTACTGGATATGTATTACAGCATACAGTGGAGACCGCAAGCATAGCCGGCGCCGGACATGTCTACTGGATACTCTGCACAGCGTACAGCAGATACCGTAAGCGTAGCCCGCGCCAGCTATGCATCTTATAACACAATAAATTATCTCTCAAAAGTCCATTAAGGGTTACCAGAGATAGCAACATATCCCATTTTAATCTTGATCAAATAAACCAACTTTATATTCCTTTCTTTTACTTTTAACAATCTTGACATTTAGTCTTTTCAAATAATGTCCTAGATTTTTTTTTCTTTATCTCTTCTCACAAAATTCTTCAAGACTTTAACAAGTCTCTTTTGTAAATCCAATATACGAAAATTATCCACATTGCTCTTGTAGTTTATTATTTGTATATTCCTTTTAATTATAAAGATACCAGCTGGTTTCTTTTGTATGTCCAGTTTCTTTTCCATATCATTCTGTCATTTTTAAATCCACGTTCAGATCCATCTCAATCTTTTCAGGTAAAACTTGTTCTTCTTTCATAATGTATTTTAAACATAGTCTATCTATAGAAGCTCTTAAAATTAATTTCTGGGCCTATTGTTTAAAAATATCCTTCCATATGTTCAATGTTAAAATATTTTGCTTTGTTTTGCATTAGTAATTCATGTTTAAAAGCTCTATTTCTTTCATTGTAATGTTTAGTTCCTTTTGATTCATTCTAATATCCAACCTACAAAGTCTCATCCTGTGTTTTTTTTTTAAGATAATTCCAAATAAAAGCTGGGAATGTTGGGAAAACCAGGAAACCATCAGGTTAAAGACAGCTGGTTCTATTCTGAAAATAAATAATGATAGATGCTCTGAAATATTGTCATCTTCTTTTACAGGAAAAAGACATGTTCCACCAAATTAAAATCCATTCCAACATGGATTCACTATTTTCCATCTCAGAATATTTTTGAGCTCAAAAATTACAATCCCCCATCTTTAGGGGGAAAAAAACCACACACAAAATTATTCAGAATATATATATATATATATATATATATATATATATATATATATATATATATATATATATATATATATATATATATATATATATATATATATATATATATATATATATATATACACACACACACACACTATGCATAAAAGGCATATATTAGAAAAATTAATTGAGGGGGAAAGTATTTTTTTTTTTAAAATGACAAAATACAATGATGTGAATATTTGAAGGACTGGACAAATTATTTGTGTTCTGTTTCCCGCGTTGGTAGGCATTGAATGAGGTAGAGTAACAAACAGGTACTTCTTTATTCTTGCTTAAACAGAACTCTCCTCAAAATGGCTCCTCCCCTTTTTATACATTCACCCTGGGGCATTGTCAGCCAATGAATGCAACGTATCTTCCCGCTCAAACGCATGCTCAGTGACTCGGAGACAGCCTGTCTGGCCGGGGCAAGCCACGTGGTCTGCCTGGGTCTCAGTGCAGCTTCCTGCACCTGCTCCGTCAATCAAAGCCCAGAACATAACAATTTGAATAATTTGTAGGCAGACTTGTACGCAGCTCTTCAAGTTCCTAAGCAGATATTTTCATGTCAACACACAAATGATTTTTTTAACTGAGGAGAACAAGGACTGATCAAGAACTTTTCACATAAAAGAGATGCATGTTTTATTGCATTCTGGTCTACCAGAGTGATAAAATCCAATCACTGGTGAAGAACATATTTTATATACAGGGTAATCCTATGTTCTGTCCCTGACATCTGATTTTAGGAAGGATCTCTGCTGCATCATTATCCTGCTGCTCAGACAGAACTGATTTTTCTCAGCCTGCTTTAAGAGACATCAGATGAACTGGAGAATATTTAGCCCTGAAACATTCAGGCCACCCCGTCACCTCCCCTGTCGCATACAAATTTTTCTCTCTTCCCAAGTCATTAATGATAAGAGGCATCATTGGGGGGGGGGGAAGTGTGCAACCTCAATACTATTTGGTAGATAAACTTGTATAAAAGACACAGCACAGTATCAGGAAGAAGAGTGGGCAATACTCCAAACTAATTATACTGTTGAAAATGTGAAAAATAAATTCGTGGGAAAGAGACATTGTTCAGAAGATCCAATGATCAACGTACTCTTGAGGTTGAGTTAGGGCTTCCCACTACCTCATTTAATTAACTCAATCTGACTTTTATAGGGGTTTATGTTATGTTTTTCCTTGTTCAGTAAACAAACAGCAGAAAATTAAAACAAGGCAGCTGCCAGCAAATGGTAAATTTAATTGAAAAATAATGAATTGCCATAGGATGCCAACAGGGGTTTTGTCAAGATAAAGTTATTTATCCTGGAAAGCTTCTATTTGCATTTTTTTCCCCCAGAACTTGAGATATAAAAAGTAAGGGGAGAGAAGAGAGAAATAAACTGCTAGATAGCCTTGGACTGGAAACTAAGGAGACAGCCTTCCAAACTGTGTTACCATGCAATATTTTTCATTTATATGGATATTACCGAATTACAAATATTACAGAATTAGAAGGGGCTTTCTAGATCAACCCCCTGTAGGAGATCCTATACCATTATGGAAATGAATATGTATGACAAACTTGTGCATATATTTTATCCTTCTCTTTGTGCCATAAAGCAATACAAAAGGATTAACTGGGTTTCTCTCTCATGCCATTTTTCAACGAAAAAGACAGCCAAATAGAAACATTTAGGAAGTACTTTTTACATTGCATTAGAAGGGCAATAAATGGGCAAAACAACCATTAATCCCTGGGATGTCACCAGCCTCTCTTGGAAAAACTTGCACATACAGATAATTCTCAGTTGTGATCGCCATTGAGCCTATCATTGAGTTGAACTAAAATTGAAAAGTTGGAAAATGGAATTAAGATTGGCTTTCACACTCTCTAAGCAATCCAACAAAGTTCCAGTTCAAAACCAAACCTCCACATGTTTAGAAATAATTTTTAAAAAAATCATATTTGTTGGAAAAAATATTTTTAAATATTTAAAAATATTGACATTTCTTTTAAATGTGATGCAGAGATGAAAGGATGGCAGAACTATCTAACCCCAAGGAGAGACGGAAAGGCATATATTCATAGGTCAACTTATGCATAAGCCAGATAGTCAGAAACGGATGGCTTTTGCCCATTTTTCTAAGACTAGCTCCCGGGTTTCAAAATTCTCTTTATGCTGGCATCAGGATCTCAGCAATGTATCCCAAAGGCAGCAAGAACTGGACCTTATATTTTAGCTAAACGCAGATACTTTTTCATATATTGGATTCCCAAACTCAATATTTCTCACATATTTTCTTTTATATATATAAAAAAAGAAATAGGAAAGAATTAATAACACAAGTAACACATTGTAGTACCATTTATTGCAATTTTTACATAAATCCTTAAACTTGATCATACAAAGAAATATTCATTTAGTCATACACAGAAAATGAATTCTAAATCCAGAGTAAGCTTACTGTTCTTTATGTAACACATGTTTTTTTTCTTTATGCAATCCTTAATTATTCATAATCATTACAAATTTTCAGTGCATAATTTTAAAGCACACTGACATTCTCAATTCCTTTTCTCCTTTCTTGTTTTGTTCGCAGCAAAAACTTTTCAATATTATATAAAAGGTAATAATAATTTCTGCTTTTTGCAGAATTAGCAAAAAAAAAAGCTGGATACTTCCACAATAGTCTGGGCATAAGATGTGCATCTGTTTTCCATTCCAGTTCATTTCTGCTTTATTTTTAGCATTTATAAAAATGACACATATTTCCCTTACTGTTGGAAATGAGGTGTCTGCTCTTTTATTCAGTGGCTTGTTAATATAAGCCATACTTTAAATTGGATCCAAGTTCTTGAACTTGTTTTCTTCTATTTTCTCATTGTGTTTGTTTTAAACAAACAAACAAACAAACAAACAAACAAACAAACAAACAAACAAACTGAAACTCTGTCTGTTTCCCCCTTTCCAGTTCTAAATATGTCAATGAGCACTGAAATAACTCTATTCCAGTATGATGGAGCCGAATTGCAATAAATTGGGAAGGATAACTTGATAGTGTTTTGTTCCACTAGTACTTTAGCAGAATGAAAACAAAATAACTGTCCAGTATAACAGGGAAAAGGGCAGTTTCTCTGAAGTGGTGATGTGGGTGCCTGCCCATTCAGTGACAAACAAATGAATGATTTTAGGGGAGCAAGAAACCCCCAAATAGTTAAGACAATCACAGTCATAGCTTAGCATAGTGCTAAGCCCTAAAACATGATTTGCAAGCAGCAATAGCTAGGTTCACATACTATGCTAAGCATAAGCCTCAAACAGCGTAGCAAACGGGTGTCAAACTTGATCGTGACATCTCATGACATATCATGACATTTATTGCCTTTGTGGAGCCGGGGTGGGTGTGGCCTGCACGTGATGTATCCAGCCCACAGACCGCCAGCTTGACACCATTGGCATGGCAGTATGCTTGACTTCAACCATGCCATTTACTTTAAGGAACCACGTGTCTGTCTGCATCATTTGCCTATTCTGTTATCTAGGTACACTTTATTTAAATCTGTTGGATTCATAATATTTGAAAATAACAGTGGTCATGATTGTGAAAGAAAAAAGAAACCTAGTTCCCCCCCTTTGTATTATTTTACTACAACAATAAAAAAATTCCTCAGCATGTATAGATGGATGTGTATATAAAAAGCAGGAGCTATAAAAATCTTAAGCAACTGAGTAATTGGCAAAGAAACCCAACAGTAGAAGTTTTGAATAGATGAGAATATATATAGTTCAAGGTTGAACTGTGGAATCCTAGGTGCTCTCTGAACTTGGTTGTTTGTTTGCAGAAGTTTCTTTGCCCAACTAGGTAACAGCATCAGTGTGAAGGAGTGTGAAGTTTGTTCCTTGTTTATATACAATAGCTTTCTCTCTCACCAGACAGATAGTACCAGTGGACCAGAACTACTGGGCAATGATTGAGCATTTAGGGCCAGGGAGAATTCATGGGTTGGGCTGGGTAAGATTTGATTGTGCCCCTCAGAATAGAGAGCTGAAATTTAGAAAACCCATTCTTCTTTTTATAGTTGTTATTGAAAAAATTTAATACAATAGTAAAAGCAAATATAAACTAAACTTAAAGAAAAATAGAAAAATAAAAAGTGCAAAGAAAGAAAAAGAAAAAAAATAAAAAAAGAAAAACAATAGGTAAAGAAGCAAATTTAATAACTTCACTACTATAAAGTGTAGCCCATCCATTATCTATAAACAAATCCATAAGCATGAACTTTTCAGCCCTGATGTTAGCAGGGTTGCAAGAGCTTTATAGAAACATGACTTATTTTAACCTTGGTCAAATAAACCAACTTTATATTTCTTTCTTTTACTTAGGAAACCTTTTCTAACAAAATGTTTCCATCTAGAGATTAGGGATGGATGATTTCATCAGATCTGATGAAGACTAGGTAAAACAATGAGATTACTAACCAGATCTAGAAGATATCCAGACTTTGAGTGATGGAAATATTTTGTCCCAGTTTTTTAGAAACTTTAAAATAAAAGTTATAATTAATTTGGGTTCAGATATGACCCTCTAAAAATGAAAAATGGAGTTGGTATGGTATTGTGATTTGAAATACCAGTATTCAAAATTTTAACTCCATTGCTTCCCAAGTATGAAGTAAGTAGAGTTTAAATGCATCCTAAAATAAAGACTAGATATTAAAAGAGATATAGAAATACATGAATAATAATTATATTATTATTATTATTCATAAATAATAATAATTTTCCCATTTAATTAAAGATCAAACTTAATCAAAAATTTCCACCCCACTTCACCATAATTTTTAATTTATTTCTTATTAAAAAACTATACACCATTTCAACTAACATTTCTAGTGCCTTATACTATAATACTATGCACACACAAAGATGATAATTAAAAAAAGAGACAAAAAATCATCATCTCATCAAGTAACATTATGGGTTCCAGTTCTTAAACCCAGGTTTATACAAAAGTGATGCTTTAGGTACTTTTCTGAATATGAACAGGGAGAAAATTATCTTGACTTTAAGTAACAAAATTGTTCCAGACGGAGAAAGTCATGGTAGAGAAGGTTCACCTGCAAGACTCCTGTCAGCCCTTCGAGGTGGTCCAGACAAGAAGTACCAACCATAACTTTGCCTTATTTTAAGATTCCAGAAACAGACTCTTGGAAGTCAAAAGTGTCTCTCCCTGCCCTACTTTTATTCCCCAAAATATTAGGAAGGATCTCTTCTAAGATGCTTTCTCCATTCTCACCTCCCCTGTTCTCTAGGCTACAGCTGTTCCTCCCTTCTCTCAAGGTAATCCCTACATACCACCATGGAGATTTTGGCTCTCCCTTTTTTGCTAAAGCACAAGCTTTTCCTTTTTGTTGGGGCATAATGTCCAACTTATGGCTGTGAAAGTTGGACCATAAGAAAGGCTGAGCACTAAAGAATTGAGGCCTTTGAACTATGGTGCTGGAGAAGAATCCTGCGAGTCCCCTGGACTGCAAGGTGATCAAACTGGTCAGTCCTAGAGGAGATCAACCCTGACTGCTCTTTAGAAGGCCAGATCCTGAAGTTGAAACTCAAGTACTTTGGCCACCTAATGAGAAGGAAGGACTCACTGGAGAAAAGCCTAATGCTGGGAAAGATTGAGGGCAATAGAAGAAGGGGACGACAGAGAATGAGGTGGCTGGATGGAGTCACTGAAGCAGTAGGCGTGAGCTTAAATTGACTCCAGAAGATGGTAGAGAACAGGAAGACTTGGAGGAACGTTGTTCATGGGGTCGCGATGGGTTGGACACGACTTCGCAACTAACAACAAGAACAATGTCCAACTTCTGAAAGAAAAATTTGGAGCTAGTATGCACATCACCATATGGCTCTCTTGTTGTTCTGTTTACAATTATGGTTGCATCCCCTCTTTCTGATATTTCTTTTACCCCAAATCTCTACCAAAGTCCCATTTAACAGTTTCCTTCCTGACTTCCGGGAAGGAAAAAGAAAAATGTAGCCTTAGGATAGTTGATAATAAAACCTTCAGTATGTTCTGCAGTGGGAATAAAACCATATTAAAGCAATGCTTAGGAAGTAGAGCAGAGATAGGAGATAAAAAAGTATGAAAAAGAAATAGTCATCTGGGCAGCTTAGAACTTAGAACCATATAATTGGGCAATGTATTGGCCATACTTTGGCCATAACTGAAGGTTATTACTTTTTTAGTGAATGGATACCATGCTTCAGTTCCATCTTTAAGAACATATGCTAAGGACGAACCATGCTCATTAGCACCAACTGTACACTAGCATAATGAACATTGCCCAAGAATGTGTTGCATACTAACCATTCGTAATCTGATTCCAGGAAATGAAATTCTCAATTGGATTGTTCAATATTCAATGTTGAACTGATCTAATTCATTTTGTTAATTAAAATGTAGATTATCTACAGATCTGCCAAGGAGAGTAATATGTCCATGGTGTCCATTAGTAACTAAACACGACATTTTAGCTCTTGGCTCTGTATATTAGAGCCATGGCAGCATGCCTATGTCTTAAGTGCATCTGCAACATGGAGAAAAAAGATCAGATGCTCACTCAGTTTCTTAACTCTGTTATAAAATTATTTCTTTCTGGATTTGCAGACTTGGTTATGTAGTAAGTAGCAGTACATGGCAACCTCTAGTGGTGCTCAAAGGCATGGGATGGCTTGTGTTTAGGAGGCAGGACAAATGTTTACTTCTTTTTTTAAAAAAAAATGTTTTTTATTAATTTTCTAAAATTACATCTGCATATTTAAAAAGCAATGTGGCAGCTGAGTACAATAATTCCATTACATTTAAATATCATCAATACAAATCTCAAAGTATTATGGCAATTAATTTCCTCTCTTTCCCCCTTAATATATACTGTCTCATATTCAAACCAACACAATTCTTATTCTATCAATCAAACAGAAAATTACTTTCCAGCATTCATCAATAATCTTCAGTTTATACATATCTTAATTAATTTAACATTCCATCTTTTAGACAGTCAATGATCTAATACATTTTTCTTAATTTTAATTTTCCATTAATATTTTCCATTTAATGTTTAATCTTTTTCATTTCCAAATTTTAAGTGAGCCCAATTTCTATGAAGGTTCCCCACAGTCTAAAGTTCCAGATACACCTCTGACCTATACATGATTCTCACGTCTGCATCAACCAATTAATAATACAAAGTAATATTCTTATTTTTCTAGTAATCGTTCAGTATCTTAAGAGTCTCAAATTTAATAGTCAAGATTTCTTTTATTTCCACACTTAGTATTTCCTCTTTTTTCCTCTTTATCTCTCCTATCTCATATTTGAGACTAATAATTTTTTAACCTATTAGCATTTATACCACAAACCAATATACAAATGTAATTATTAATATTTTACTTCTAAGTTTTACTTAACCAAAATTTTTCTTTGTCTTGACTCATAACAATATCTTAAATTCAAATCTTAATTATTTTTAAACATTCAATCTTTTAACCAATCAGTGACCTAATAAGCTTTTCCCTGTTTTAGTTTTCTCTTAATGTTTAAATTCAATGCTTAATATTTATTTTTCCAGATTTTTGATTAACCACAATTCCTTTATCACAATTCCTCACACAATCTAATTTTAAGATACACATCTTATATATAGATTTTTACCATCTACCTTAACGAATTAATAAAACAATAATATTCTTATTTTAATATTATACTTCTTAATTTTACATAACCAAAGTTTTCTTTATCTCAAGTCGCTACAATATCTTATATTCAGAATACATGTTTTATCTATTTGGGTATATTCTATTTTAAATCTCATGTGTAAATCAAAACCCCAGTCCTTTTCAGTCTTATTCTAGCTTTCTTTCTTTGCCAAATCATCTTTCATGTCTTTGCTTTTAAATCATCAAGCAGATCTCCTTGTGTTGTTGTAGCTATTGTTTGATGTTGAAAAGACCATCCAATTGCCTTTCTTTTAAGAGAACTAGCTGGTCTAACAGGTCATCTCCTTGTTTTTCCATCTCAACGTGGTTGTCCCAAAGTGTTTATCTTCTCTTTCAACTGTTTTTCTTTTTGATCTTCAGGTTTCTTCTGATTTATAAGAAAAGTCCTTTCCTTTTTCTCTATTATCAATTTCTTTTCTGTATCTTCCATTATCTGTATTTGTTGAGTGATTGAATCTTCTATAATAACATTTAATTGTTCCACTTTCTCTATAGAATTCTGTATAGATGATTCTTTAATTGAAGTCATAATTTGAGTTTGCATATCCAGGCTGCTTTCTTGTTTTTTCCTGCCATTTCTTATTTCATCACCAGTTGTAAGAAGAGTTTGGACAATCGCTTTTAACATACAAAGAGTTTGTTCCTGTTCTTCCTCTGTAGGAAAAGTCCATTCCTGTTCTTCTTCCATTGTAGTAATTAATCGCTGCTGTTTCTGGAGGGAGGGCTAAAATCTCCCTTCCCTCACCACAGGGGGGAAAATACTTTAGCAGCTTATGCGGGTAAGTACGTAATTAGGATGTAAGAGAGATAGATCTCACTCAGACTCTTCCACGCTGCTTTAGAGTTGCCAGATGGCAGGTGTGACTTTGGCTGTCTGCAGTCTTGTGACGGACCATATCTCTATGGTTGTTCTTTTGTCCTCCGGTTTGGAGGGATTTGCCGGCTCTAGTTGCCACTCTTCCACAATCCAGCAAGGGCCCTACCTTGCTGGTCACCTCTACGGGGCGACTTTTGACCCTTTTCAGGGTCCCCCAGCAGTGCAAAACTGGATGGAGAAGATGAGAGTCGTCTTCTGAGCATTCATGGTGGGCGCACGGCAAACTGAAAGTCCGTCAAATGTTTACTTCTTTGATTAGGAAAATCAAAATCAGTGTTTTGTTTTTGTTGTTACTGTTCTGAAACCCTGAGAAAATATTTCTGTCTCACCTACCATTAAAACTTGAGTAATATTTATTTCCACCTGATAACACACCATTTCATGTATGGGAATATTATTCTTTCTTTGTGCAAATTTTGCAATACTTTTCTATGCAAGGTATGCCCCTGACATGCAGATTCTTTGTGAATTACTAAAATTCATAGAAAAAAAATGAATTATTATAAAAAGGGATTTTGAATAGCAAAGATTTGAATTTATTTCTGTTTTTTGTTGTCAATAGTCTTTAAAAGAATTAATGCAGAAGTTTACCCTGGAATTGTTTGAAATTCAAGATTTATAATCCAATGAAGTAGCTCAGGCATTATTATTAATCATATTTATTACATTTGACAGTTGGATAGACTAGTGATGTTCATCTCACATGAAAGTCTGTGAGGTTACACAACAACTTGTATTTTGCCAACTCACCACATCCATAGATCTTCATACAATGTATATTTCTATAAGTCATTATTATGATTTATCTATCTATGAAAGAATTAAGTGGATACTTCAGCGGATTTAACGATCCACTTTAAAAAGTGAATTGTGCTCAAAGTTATGAATCTTCACTAACTATGTGTATGTACATTTCAGTTTTTTTGAATTCTGCAAGTGACATGCATTTTATGGTACTGTCAAGCTTTGATAAATGTGTTGTTAATAATCACTATTTACTAGAGTTTATTACCTATGCAAGAGATAGATGTGAATTATTCTGAGGTCCAACCACTATAAATATGCTTTTAATAATCAGTTGGTACTTCAATAATATAGAATGATTTCCTTTTTGAATATGATTTCAGACACAGTTCACATACTCAGATGTGCGGGAAATTCCATCTGCTTTCAGACTTTGTGGGAAAGGGAAAAAGAGTTATTGGCGACCTTAATGAAATACAATCTGTAGACTGCAATGTTCCACATTAAGCTTTGATTTTATATTTGTTCCCCATGTGTGACATCCTAATGTACTTACGTTGCTTTTATATTCCCAGTTCAAGCCTGGAAAAGAAAGAGAAGGAGGAGAAGAAAGAAGCTTAATAGTTCTGATCTATCCCTGATAGTCTTCTCATTGACCCTCATCACAGACTGCCTGATGGCCTACTTTAGGGGTTATCATGGTTTAAAAAAAAACCAAAAAAAAAAACCTAGATTGCTTTCCCTAGGAGTTGGGAAAAGCAGAAACCTCTAGGCTTGGCCTTTGCATATTTGCTCTGTGTTCTGTGACCCTTACTTTCTCAAAAACTATTAAGTGTACCCTGCGCCAAAAGCTTTAGGCTTAAAATATCAGTTTCACTATAAGTAGGTAATAACCAAAGCTATTCTGATTGTAATGGCAAACTATCATTCTTGGAGACTTAACTACAGAATTCGAAGTGGGAGCTTCAGCCTTGATCTCTTTGCTGTGGTTTGTGTATTAATGCAATGGCAGGGGATCACACAAAACTTTAGAGCCTTAAAAATTTTAATAGCAGGGAAGATTTAGGGCCCATAGCTAATTAGAACCTCCATTTTCATGTTATTTAGCAACTGGGGATGTTTAGGAAGATTTCTACTAGCAGTTTTTGGGTTCTTTGGCCTGAGATTTTCTACTTTGTAAAATGTTGTGAGCTATTTGTTAGGCTATTAGACAGCCAGAAGCATAGGGGAAGATTCCAGCTCAACCATTATAATTTACTTGCCATAAAGGGTGAATAGGAGCACATCCAAATATGTATTAGAGACTCTGGGTAAGAAAGAAAGCTCAGGGTGGTTTATATATGATTGTTTTTTTTATGTCCTATGGATGCAGTCCTATAGAAATTAGGAGCTTGTGTTTTTGTCTCCATGTCTGAGTGGAGAAAAGGGAAGAAGCAAAGCTCAGTTATTTGAGTATTCTGGGTGTCACAATGTATTAGGGAACTACAAGGAGTAACTCTTGCAGAGTTCAAGTGGTTTTAACTAATCTGCACTCACTGACAATTACTTTCCTTCTTCATGACAAGTTTGTTTAGGGAACTGTGGTGATTACCTGACCAGGTTCAAGCTATTTGCCTGAAAGCTTTCCATCCTAGTTTTAATAACTGACATATTGCAGATGTAGGACTTGGTGCCTTTTCCATCCAAGACAAACAAAGGTCAGAATATTGTGATGAATAGCAACATCTGGAGGTCACGTCCTTTCTCTTGAACTTCCTATGTGGTACCCTTGATGACTCTTTCAGAAATATCAAACCAAAATGTCCTGTAAGAATAGCAATGTTTCTTTCCCCTTATACCTAGAGACACTAAATATTTAAAATATGGAAACTATATCTCACAGCCCATATCCCACATCCTGTATAACTTGAGAAAGCTGAGAGCAGTTATAGTTCTTCCTTAGAACTATGCAAGCACATAACTTTATTTCCAGGTCCAGGAATATAATAAGACTGCTTTAAACAGCCGACTTGCTACCTAAATTAGTGACAAATCTATTTTTAATTTAAAATGAAACAAATGCTTGACCAATTAAAACCATAATAATAGTACAATCTTTGCCCTCTAATGATTANCTAGGGAGGATTTTATTTGGGGTTTATCTTTTAACAATTTGACAGAGACACAACTTTAAAATTTGATTTAATTCGGTTTTATCGGGGGGGAATGTATTTATGTTTTGTTTTAAATATGTTGTGCGCCGCCCTGAGTCCCGCTGGGAGAAGGGCGGCATATAAATTAAATTTATTATTATTATTATTATTATTATTAATTAACTCTTCAGTGAAAGTTTTGCCTTCCCTCAATAGCTGGTCTTCAGGTTATGGCTGTACACCAATAAATATTTCAAATAAGAATTGAGTCATATAAAATACATTTATATGAAAGGTCCTTCATTCTTTGGATTGAGAGAAAGAGAGATAAGCTGATTTTTCAGAAACACTCACTTCATCTCACTCTATTTTCCCCCCTGTGATTTTCAGAGTTCTAAACTACCAGATCACATGCTGAACTGCAACCTGGACTTTAGGAATTCAAATATGTCATCCCAGTTTGTATTTAGTTCCTTTAATTTGTTTACATTTTCCTACTATTCTTCATTCCCAAAATGTACACATGTTAATGAAACATTGTGGAAAGGAGACAGAAGAAATCTTCTTGTACGTATAATCCTATCGTTTGCTAGACTACGTTCCATTTAAGCACACTGTTAAAATATCACATAGATACACCAAGTAACAATCTACTGTATAAATTTTAGATTTATTAGCATCTGGGGTGATTTTGTACACCAGAAAGTGCTGTAGTCTAATGCACTATGATTACGTTTGGCACAACAGCATCAGGATTGGAAAGAGGGCACTGTGCAAATAAACTGAAAAAAACTAATTGCTGTGGCAAATTACATACATTGTTCTTTTGCAGGTAATTCTGTGAAATTTTTAATTAAACTGCAGTTCAAGAGGAGGCAAATAGAGTATATGAATGGAATACTGCTCGTTGCTTTAAATGTGGTTCCGTACATAAACAAATAAATATATAAATATTCATTCCCGTGGGGTTTTCATACACATTTAATATAGTTTTGCCATCTTAGTGTAGATCTTGACATTTATGGGCATTTTCCAAGAGACAGTTGCATATTACAGTAAATAATAAAATGACAAAAGTTCTTTTCTTGTAAAATAACCAGTTCTTTTCTTATGAAAAGAATAGTTCTTCCTTTGGTTTAACATATTCATATGATAAACTCACTTCCTTTTACTTTTTTTCCCTAATGATGAGGGCCAATTTAGAGGCCTTTAACCAAGTTTTTTTTTTTTTTTTTTTAAATGTTTCTACAGCTGAAGCAAATATTTAGAGCAACATTTGAATGTGCTCCAAATGTACTGGTGTTCATTTGAATTTCAAATTATCTTAACATTTACAAACTCCTCATTCAAAGTTCACAAGGAGTCTTGCTCTAAATGGATGTGAAAATTTATTCTATTATTCAGCATTTATAAATATGATCTTACCTTGTGACTAGATGATAATTCCTATATCTTTGAGCCATTGACACCAAAAATATGTGCTTTGATTTACATGGATGCTGCTGCACTGAATTAAAACAAGATGAGATTTATAGCATTCTTTTTACCTAAAAGCCTTAGGAACATGAACTAGATAAGCAAAAGAGACATTTTGAATAGAGCTTAGATGTGTGTCATATATAGGAGAACATGAGTGGGATAATATATTTGTTATGTAGAGGAATCTGTTACATTAAAAGACTGGATGACACATGAAAGGAACTTGAAGGACCATACTTTATGTGGTTCATCCAATATTCTTCATAACTGTTGTCCAAAATTCTTCATAATTCTTGTCCAGCTACTTTGAAAGCTTGTAAACAGGCTTATTGCAGGAAGAAACTCTCTTAATATCTGATATTCAAAATCATTCAACTGAACGTTAAGATTTTATTTAATTCTCACTGCCTGTGCCTGTCAATTTCCTGTCCATTGATCAATTTGTACCATCCCACTTTACAACCATCTAAATGGACCACCTTTTGCTACAGAATCTTCAGTCTACCCATTCTAAGATTCTTAAAGTCACAATGGCATTTGATTGAAATCAAAGTTTGGTAAGCACCACACACATCTTGCAGCTATCACTAATAATAGAGCAAGTTTGCTTTGTCCAATATAACTAGTGGCCAATATAAGCAGCTGTCCCACTTAATGGTATCTAAAGAAACTGTTAAGTTGTTCTGTCCAGCATGAACAGCTGTTTGTAATAAACTTATCACATAAGCATGATGTGATATATCCATAGTTGTTGATAACTAAACTTTACTTATAGCCCTTCTAATGCAGATTGTTCAACTGTTCTGTTTATAGTAGATCACAGGATGGACCACAAGATGGATTGTAGCAACATCTTTAGCATATTATTTTACTCCTCCAAGGATGAACTGAACATCATTCAGTTACTGGGATTATAGAATAAATGGTAGTGATGAAGATGATAACAATAATAATGTTAATTTTGAATGCAAATTTGTGTGTCCACTGGTATGTAGGCTTGAGCAAAATCCATATGACTTTGGTTCTTTCAGAAGTAGCACACTGTATATCTGATGAAATGCCTAATTGAACATAATTCTAACTTTCTACTTGATAAAAGAAAATATAATTAGACATGTCTCATGATCTGCAAGAGCATAATGAAGTCATATGCATAGACCATGTTCACACAATAGTAATATAATTTATAATAATGATTTAACATCATTTTCACAGAAAACACCTTTGAGTGCACAACTATTCTAAGATCAGGAAGGTCCTATTTTAAAATACAGCTAAAGGGGCCCTAAACATGCTATTTTAGATTGATTGCCTCTTCACTTCTTATATTTCTCTGTTTATGACAGATCAACTAAATTATATTATTTCTTTAATTTATTCTGCAAAGGCTGACACACTCTGTAGAAAGATATACATTTCCTTTCTTGAATAATCTTGCTTTTGGCAATTCATATTAAGACTTGGAAAACACCTCAAAAGCAGTTTGATGATACTTGATTATTTGAACTAAAAACAAGGAGCAACAAATATTGTCTAATCCAGAGGTCCCCAATCTTTTGGGTACCAGGGACTGGTTCCGTGGAGAGAGGTTTTTCTGTGGACCAGAGAGGGTGTGGTTTTGTGTGCTGCCTGTGTGCTGTGGATGGGGCTTTGTTTGTTTGTGCGGACTGGTTGCTGGCATGTTGGGGCCCGATACCAGTCCATGGACCAGAGGTTGGGGACCCCTGATCTAATCACCATCCTGTCCTGAGTAAAAACTATCTTCTCATCTGTTTTCTGTGCAAAAGAGTTACAGCTACAAAGCCATCAAATCAACTTTCTATTTGAAAGACCTATCAGGGCAAGTAAAGACTTTATGTTTTGGTGAAATATGAATTCCTACACAGACACAATTTACAAAATTTACAAATGTCACTTCCTGAGAATTATTGTTTTCTGACTGAAATGGGAAAATCTAAAGGCCTATTGTTTGCTTGTAATCCTTAGCAACAAATTTATATTGACGCCTTGGACTGTAATTGTACATGAGAATGTCTTTGAGAGACACAAGGAAGGCCGAAGACTAGACAAGCACATTGCAATAGGTATCTCAGCCCACAGAGAAAAAGTGACATGCCAAAAGTTTTCTGTAAAGTAAATTTCAGGAGAGGAGAAATGCCTTCAGACTTGCAAGATTCTCTTACTCTACAGACAAAGTAGTTTTGTGCTTCTTGTCTACTCTAATTATCTGAAAGAGCTGACATGGACTGAACCAACGAAGTACAAGTAAATATTCTCCTTGTATTCCCTTGCCATTGTTTATTTATTATTCTATTATTTTATTTCTGTTTATGCTCTTTTCATTTTTCTTTGTTTTTATTATTGTAAGAAGTTTAGAGTAGCCCATAGTGAAATAGGCGGAAAATAAATTTAACAAATAAATGGATTATGCTTGCACACACTCATATCCAATGTATTAGATGCAATGCAGCTGATAGAAATTAGAAGAGCTTTTTTTAAAAATCTACATTATGACACTGAGGAAACGTTTTACATATGTGGTAGTCATGTAAAAAACAAATCCCTAACTTTTGGAAAGAAATACAGAGCATTATTTTTTTTAAAAAGAAAAAAATCCTTAAAAACAAACCTTGAACCAGAGGTCTTTTTAAGCAAACTACGAATCGTTCCAGAATAAAAATAATAATAAATATCACGTTCTATTAAGATATACAGTAATTCTGCAAGTTCGTGTAAGAAATCTTATGATGCCCTCAGAATATAGTAACTTGAAGGAAGAGGGAATGAAGGATAAATCTTCTTAGTTAAAATTACAGATCATGTAGTGCATTGCTGACATTTGAAAATTTCTGTTTTGCTCAGATTTGGCAATAGAGTCCTTCTGGAGTTTCAATAGCCTTGAGGACTGGCAGCCATGTTGGCTGGCTTTATTTGTTTGGATAAAATGCCCAACATGCCAAAAAGGAAATTTAAAGTCTCTTCACTCTCTACATATAGAACGTCAGCTCCCTGCTTGTCTTCAGGAGTCAGCAGGTTTGGCTTCTTTCAGAAAGATATTTTAAAGGTTTTTGAAACAGTTTCTGCTTTTCCATCGCTATAAAATGATAGAATCTCATTGAGGATAAACTATAGTTTAAGCTAAAGCTAATTTAATAGATCTGGGCATTTGGGATGCATGCTTGTGTGGTTTTTGTAAGATCACTGACAAGTATCCAGTTTATTTTTAAATGACTCATATTTAGAAATATCTTGGAGCGCGCTTAGGCCTTTCAAGATGGCGATTTTAATAACCACTGACATCTCCAACTTTAGCTCTAAGTCTAAATTATTCAAAACATTTTATTAAAATTTTTGGTCACTTTGGACAATAGCTCACCTATATGAGCATTTTTATTAGTTTATTATATTTTTGCATTTTTTGGGACAATATTTCATTCTTCATTTATGCTTCATTCTAAATAATATAGTATAACTCAATGTGATTGGCTGTGAACATTATGATATCATCCTAAATATTGTTGGATCTGGCAGCACCCATGTGTCTAACCCAGGGGTCTGCAACCTTAAACACTCAAAGAGCCACTTGGACCCATTTCCCAGAGAAAACACTGGGAGACGCAAAACATGCGTGCATGTGCACGTGAGGGGGGGAGAGCTTGATTGAAGAGTTTAATTAAAAAGAAATAGAGGCTGCTGTGCATGAGTTCTCTCTCTCTCTCTCTCTCTCTCTCTCTCTCTCTCTCTCTCTCTCTCTCTCTCTCTCTCTCTCCCTTTCTCTCCTCTCCCCCCTCTATCTTTCTCTTTCCTCTCCCTCCCTCTCTCCCTCTCTTTGTCTTTCTCTTTCATCTCCCTCTCTCTCTTTCTCTCTCTCTTCTCTCCCTCTCTCTCTCTTTCTCTCTCTCTCCCTCTCTCTCTCCTTCTCTCCCTTTCTCTTTCTCTTTCTCTCTCTCTCCTCTCCCTCTCTCTCTCCTCTCTCTCTCCTCTCTCTCTCCTCTCCCTCTCTCTCCTCTCCCTCTCCCTCTCTCTTTCTCTCTCTCCCTCTTTCTTTCTCTTTCTCTCTCTCTCTCTCTTTCTCTTTCTCTCTTTCCTCTTTCTCTCCTTTCCCTCTCTGTCTCTTTTTTTTCTCCCTCCCTCTCCTCCTCTCTTTCTCTCCCTCTCCCTCTCCCTCTCCCTCTCCCTCTCCCTCTCTCTCTCTCTCTCTCTCTCTCTCTCTCTCTCTCTCTCTCTCTCTCTCTCTCTCTCTCTCTCTCTCTCTCTCTCCCCTCTCTCTTGATCTTCTGCTCATCTGGCAAGCTGGCTTCAAGCTGTTCTCCAACAAGCTGACACACATTCTTATTGGGCTGGCTCTCTCCTGCCCTTCCTGCTTCCTGCAGAGATGCAGCAAAGGGAGGAGCCCTGCCCAATAAGCTTGCGGCTCTGGAGCCATGGGTTGCCGACCCATGGTCTAATCCAAGAACCTCCCCTTTCACTTTCAATTACTGTTATTTATTTCTTTTAAATAAAATTATAAAATGGCTTAATCTAACTGGCTGAAGTGAGTGATTAGATCAGCTTGGTTATTTAGCATTTGAAATCGACATTAGGATAAGCCTAGCATGAGATAAAAGTGCAAAATGAATGGAGTATTGTTGTAAAGGTGGGTTTTTCTATTTCCCCCCCTAATCCTGATTTCTTTTTCTCTTAAGCTAAGTTTATTCTAGTGCATATGCAATGGTTGTACAAGGACCTAAAATGAAAGTTTTCTGCATTTTTGTCCTTTAAGTCTGATAATATAATTCAATAAATGTAGTACAGGTAGTCCTTAACTTACAACCATTCATTTAATTACCATTCAAAGTTACAATGGCATTGAAAAATAGGACTTATGATTAGTTCTCACACTAGTGTGCAGTGTGCAGCAGCAACTAAAAAAGCCAATACAACCCTGGGTTGTATAAACAGAGGCATAGAATCAAGATCACACGAAGTATTATTACCACTTTATAAAATCCTAGTAAGACCACACCTGGAATACTGCAGCCAATTTTGGTCACCATATTACAAAAAAGATGTTGAGAGTTTGGAAAAAATTCAGAGAAGAGCAATTAAGATGATCAAAGGCCTGGAGACTAAAACATACGAAGAACGGCTGCCGGACTCAGGTTTGGCCAGTCTAAAGAAAGAAGAAATAGGGGAGACATGATAGCAATGTTCCAGTATCTGAGGGACTGCCACAAGGAAGAGGGGGTCACTTTTTTCACTAGAGCACCAAAGGGAAGGACGAGAAACAATGGTTGGTCAAAGAGAGAAACAACTGGAATTAAGGAGAAACTTCCTGACAATGAGGACAATCAACCAGTGGAACAGCTTACCCCCAGAAATCGTGGGCACTCTATCAATGCAGATTTTTAAGAAGAGACTAGACATCTACCTTTCTGAGATGGTATAGGTTCTCCTGCTTGAGCAGGGGGCTGGACTAGAATATCTCTAAAGTCCCTTCCAGCTCTATTCTATTCTATTCTATTCTATTCTATTCTATTCTATTCTATTCTATTCTATTCTATTCTATTCTATTCTATTCTTATGACCATTGCAGCATCCCCACAGTCATATGAACACACTTCAAATGCTTGACAACTAGTATGTATTGACAATGGTTGTAGCATCTCGAGGTCCTAAGAATGTCATTTGCAATCTTCCTAAGGAGCGTCTGTCAAGCAAAGTCAATGAGGGAAACCAGATTCAGTGACTCTTTTAACAATCAATGGCAAAAAAAGGTTGCAAAATACATGACTCACTTAACAACTGCCTTGCTTAGCAATGGAAATTTTGGGCTCAGTTGTGGTCATAGGTCAAGGATTACATGTAGTGAGGTCATCAAAAAGCAGGTTCAAAGGATACATAGGGCCCAGAAGTGCAGAATTCCCTTTCATGTTTTACAGGATAATTGTGTTGGGATGAGCTGGTTTTGCTCAACTAATGACAGATACAGGATATAAATTTATATGCCACCCCTTTCACTGATAAGGCAACTCTTAATTATTTAAATAGGTTTATATAAAATGGTGAATCATTATAGTGGCTGGAGGATATCTATAAGGGAGTTCATTTCTTATATGTGATGTATAAAGATTGTTCAGACTCCAGACAATTATACACATTTAATAAAATGGGGTAAGTAGAGGTAGGGAAATCAAGTCAGGTATTGCTATTTAACAGGTACTTTTCACTCATATGCCCTTTCTTTAGTTGCAGTTTAATAATAATAATAATAATAATAATAATAATAATAATAATAATAATAATAATAATAATAATAATAATAACAACAACAACAACAACAACAACAACTTTATTGTCACTTTGAATGTACAGCAATTGGCATACATAAAAATGAAATTTTGTTGCATACAGCTCTCAAAGGGTCACCACCTCCGATATACACTCCTTGTTCGTGGCCAGCTCAAGTTTCAGATCATCCATTTTAGTCTCTAGGGAGCGAACGATGGCAAACTGGACAGATGGAAACGGAGCTCCATGTGGATTATCCCTCAAATTAGCTTGTATTCCTGCACGACAACCTCGCCTCCTTTCCTTTTTCTGATCCTGACTCTTCCACCTTTTCCTTAAAGAGGCCTTGCTTCTTTTCGTCCTTAGAGCATGCTGCCACTGCCACCAACTCATCCAAAAGCCTCTCTCTCTTCCTCTGGGCCTGGCGACAGCCTCATCCAGTTCCTTCGCTCCATAAGCCCTGGGACCTCTCCTCCTCTGCCTCCTTTGGAAACAGCCCTGATTTGCAATAGAATCCATCGCTAGGCCAGCAGTCAGATCTTGCTGCTGGCAGAACAAATTCAAACAGCGCCAACTACTTTTAACAGTCTCATCAATAGTTCCGAAACAGCTAGAAACTCACCATGCCAACAAAGATTGTTGGTCGTATGTTCCCTTAGTTCTGCCACATTGCTCAAACACATTAAAACCTTCCCAATCATGTGGCCTATATCCCTTAATATCCTTCCCAAAACTATTCATCTTCGCGAGCCAATGCAGCCGCAGCCGATCCAGGTGCCGCCATCTTAGAACTCCAAGATTATATCAAGATGCATAGGATGATAGAATAGCTCTTATTGCATCCTCAGTTCAGGGTTCGTATAATCCTATGCTGATCTTATGTTCATATGATCGTATGCTGAAAAAGAAAAACAAGAAAAAAGAAAAACAAGAAATCCAAGAAGAAACCAAAATGGTTGCACAAAGATCTCTCTGATAAACTGAAAGACAAAAAGGATAAGTACAAAAAATGGAAAGAGGGACACATAACTAAGGCAGAATATCAGCAGATGGTCAGAATCTGCAAAGATGAAGTCAGGAAAGCAAAGGCTCAGAATGAACAAAGACTTGCAACAAAAGTGAAAGATAATAAAAAAGTTCATTTCAACATATAAGTAACAAGAAAAAAGTCAAGGAAAGTCAGTAAAAAGAGAAGATGGCAAGAAAGTAACAGGCAGTAGAGAAAAAGCAGAGCTGCTTAACTCATTCTTTGCATCAGTCTTCACGTAAAATGAAACTATAGGCCTAAACTAACCTATCAAAAACATAACTGTAAAAGACAGACTAGAAATAAAAATTAAAATAAGCAAAAAAATGGTAAGAGAACACCTGTCTGACCTTGATGAATATAAATCACCGACCTGATGGATTACATTCTAGAGTTCCTGCAACATTATCCTGGGATATGTATATTTGCCTGCATTCATGAGTGGTCCACTCCTTGTGGCTTTGCTGATGAAACATTCCTCTCTCCATCAAGGCCACCCTGTGTACTCTCTACACACTGTTTCCTGCTTAAGGCATAACAGCCTCATGACATGTAAACACTATTGTACTTTTAGAGAAGCATATTCATATCACCAGAGCAACCATGGTTGGTCCTTGATAGAATCGTAGGGAAAATATCTCTACCTTAGGTTGGAATATAAGCAATGTATACCCTTGGCTATTCCTCAAACAATCAGCATTTTGAAAATATTTCAGCCAAACAGGATTTTAGATACCATACTGATGTAAACGTTATTCGGCATAAGAAGAGAAAAATTATACTAAATATCCCTAGTGAGGATAGGCTGATACAAATGCATTCTACACAGCAATATCATTATTAGTGTGTTTATCTGTTTCATAGAAATCAACTATTTTCATCTGATTGCCATGGAAATGCAATTTCCCCATATCTAAAATCTTATCCACGGAAACATGTCTGGATTCCCATTTCAGTTAATACCTGCACAATCTATATAAATAAAAATGTAAATGTTCATTTGTTCAAAATCTTAAATCTCTGAAAGTTCTTCACCGATTACTTTGAAATTTTGACACAACGTTGCATTCGAATACGCGCATATTTTTATATACCTACTATTATATAGATGTCACACCTGTGACAGGTAAAAACATGTTTTTTTTGAAAAACAGCACCATCTGTTGGACGTAAAAGCAACACACTTCTTTTCCATTTAACCAGACTGAGCCACAGCAACGCGTGGCCGGGTACAGCTAGTTATTACATATGAATATAACAACAAGGAAGATCTGCATAAGATTACTTAATGCTCTTTAACTATACATATGTCTACAGAGATTCTCAGTCATCCAGGTCATAGTTATCCCAAAGGTGCTTTTTCCAGAGACAACTGGACTTTCCTGTTTTTCTTTGAAGATATTTTGCTTCTCATCCAAGAAGCTTCTTCAGCTCTGACTGGATAGTGGGTAATGAAAGGATTTATATTCCTTGCAGACAGCTGTTCATTTGCATTCTTTTAGCAAGTTGTTAATGCTACCTGGAGGCTTATCTTTGTCTTCAGGGTCACCTGAGTAGTGCAAATGGGTGTGGAGCTTTCTTGGAACTGTTAAAAGGACTGTGTTGTAGACTGGAGATAGATGATGTCAGATCCCTCTCCCTCTGTTGAGAGAGGGCTGTTCAGTTTTGACATAGATAGCCTCTTTGACCCCCTCTTTCAAACATTTTGGACAGAGTGCATTATCGGGCAAGTATTATCGTGAATCAACACCACACTGGAAGTCAGCATGCCCCAATGCTTGTTATGGATGGCTTGTCTGAGTTTTTGTAATGTTTCACAGTAGACTTCTGAATTGATGGTCAAACCACACTCCATGAACTTCACTAACAGTACTCCTTTGGCATCTTTACATTTGGTGGGATTTTCTATGGCACCACTTCCGGTGTGGTGTTGGTTCACAATAATGCTCTCCTGCACACTGCTAGATGCACCCAAGAACTTTTGAAGCAGTTCCGTTGTTATATTTTGGATCACTCCCCCTCCCAATAGCCCATATTTGGCACTGAGCAACTACTAAGGAATTTCAAACCTTGTAAGACGTTATGACAAGTGCCTCAATTTGATTGGCAATTATGTCAAAAAGTAATGTAATGTAATGTTGTACTTTTCTAATGTATATAATAAAAGTTATTTACCTGTGAGTGTCTGTCATTGATAACCAAACGGAGGTTTATTTCCAAATTGCCCTCGTACATATACATATACTTGTGTGTGTGACAGAGAGAATATATATTTTCAAATAAGAAATAGAGAGGAAGAAACACGACCAACAGCAAAGACATCCAGGGAATGGAGAAAGACAAATAATGAAATGTGAATAGCAATATTGCAATGCAAACTCAACCGTGTGAAATCAGTGTTTAGGAAAACAGCCATTCGCTTCTCTGCCCAGGTTGTGCTTTCTGTGAATACTGCTGAACATGTGAACAGGGCCAATGCTGTCTGTGGAGGTATTTTCTGCTGATTCAGCCACTTCCATTTTCAAAATCTGCTCTGACAGTCCCTCCTCAGAAAGGCCTAAATATTGTAGAGTGAAAAAAAAAAGAAAGAAAATTTATTACGCTCGAGAACTTCAATTTGTAGAGCACCAGATTCTTGCCCTCAGATCCAAATAAAATTGACATTTTTATATATGCTGGCACCCCTTTTGTGCCAATGACTTTGCATACTGTATTTTTTCATACATTTTTTTTCTTAATATAATTACAGTGGTATCTTGGTACTCAACTGCTTTGGAACTCATTGAATTTGGTACTCAATGCATTTTGACATGAAATGTTTTTCCTGATATTCATCATTTGTTTGATACTCAACACACAAGCTAGAACTTGTTGGTGTCAGTTGCCTTGTGACTCACTGCATTATTCCTTACGGGAAAAATTTGTTTGGTACTCATCCTTTTTGATATTCATTGCACCTCCCAGAACCAATTAACAATGAATACTGAGGTATCACTGTATTTTTCTTTCTTTTTAAATAATAACTGAGTTCTGAATGTCTGGAAAATGAGATATTCACGGATAACTGCATTTCTATTTCTATAGAAGCTTGGACACTACATATTAGAGAAATTCACAATCAAATTTGAGCAAAGCACATTACTCTATCATCTCTAATTCTAGTACAGGGATGCCATAAATAATTATGCGAAGTAACTAAAATACTCTGAGCACTATGACTAAGGTCTTTTGCCTTCACTCCATTATAGCATACTGGAATGAGTAATAGAATAGTGGAAAAAAACTTTTAAAAATAGATTTAATTATTCATATTCATTCATTTACTTATTCAGTCACTTACTCTATTTTTATAGATCACACTTCACTCATAAATACTCCTAAGCTGATTTATCATGAAACACAAGACAGAGTTCCATCTGCAGGGTACAACCTTCTCAATGGTGGCACTCATCTTATGAAGAAGCTTGTCTTTATATGTAAGAATTCCCTCCTCCATGATGAGTTACCATTAAACAGTAAAAATGTGGCTCTGGGAGACAGCATTGGGGGATGCTAGGGATTGATGTCTACCCATCTTTGTCAAGACCATTGCAATGTGTATTGATGAATATGATTAAATTATTCTTATTTTGTACATGCATGAATGCACAATAGCACTTTGAGCTATTAGAAATAGAATCACACAGAGATATTAGTAAAAAAAAAGTTTTGGTCAAAAAGATGTTCCAGTATCTCAGGGGCTGCCACAAAGAAGAGGGAGTGAAGCTATTTTCCAAGGCGGCTGAAGGTAGGACAAGAAGCAACGGATGGAAACTAATCAAGGAGAGAAGCAACCTAGAACTAAGGAGAAACTTCCTGACAGAACAATTAACCAGTGGAACAACCTGCCTCCAGAAGTAGTGAATGCTCCAACACTGGAAATTTTTAAGAAGAGATGGACAGCTATTTGTTTGAAATGGTATAGGGTTTCCTGCCTGAGGAACCAGATGACCTCCAAGGTCCCTTCCAACTTTATTATTATTATTATTATGGATCATCGCACAATCAGCCAGATGTTCAGACTGGATTTGGCATTTTGTCTACCTATCGAGTCCTTACCCAGGACCTGGAATAGGCAGATGTGGATGTTTGATGGTATTACAGATATCGTCGCAGGATGAAAGCAGTTCCTAGTAAGGCCACCTTTTGCAATTGACTAATAGTGAATTTGTCAATGCCAATGGTGTTCAAGTGGTGTTCCAGTTGTTTTGGGATTGCACCCAAGGCGCCTATTATTATTGGTACTACCCTTGCTTGCTTTTGCCACAGTCTTTCTATTTCTATTTGTAGGTCTTTGTATTTTGTTATCTTCTCCAGTTCTTTCTTGTCTATTCTGCTGTCTCCAGGCACTGCCACGTCCACTATCCAGACTTTTTTGTCTTTCTTATCGACAATTGTTAAGTCCGGGGTATTATGTTGCAGGTGCTTATTTGGTTTATTATTATTATTATTATTATTATTATTATTATTATTATTATTGTTATTGTTATTGTTATTGTTATTGTTATTGTTATTGTTGTTGTTGTTGTTGTTGTTGTTATTGTTGTTATTATTATTATTATTATTATTATTATTATTATTATTATTATATAATTCAAATGAAGAAGAAAAAGAAAAATCTCTAACAATCCTCCAACAAGTTTAAATCTTAAGTAAGGTAGAAGAGGAAAATGAAGGAATAAAGAAGAGTGCTTTAGGAGAGGACATATGGTCTGTTATATATATTTAGGGACTATGAAGGTCAAAGAGTCCAGCTTCTCTTGGGACAGTTCCACAATTGCTTTAACTTGAAGTACTTCTCAACTTCTTTTTTAAAATGGCCTTTCCAAAGAGGGCTTGGGAACATAAGCAATTTGCCCATAAGACAAACAAATGGCAGTAATAGGATTTGAAAAGGATAGAAAGAGGCAACTTCTATGACTGATATTTGCTAGCAAGAAAATCCTGATTAATTTCCTTGGGATTTATCCTAGATTCCTTGGGATTTCTCCAATTTTAGATTACCCTACCAGTACAAACATACTTTACTATCATGTTAATGAATATGGAGTCATATTGCTACATTTGGGTGAATAAATGTTGGGAATGTGGCAGAATGGGATTTTTGGCATTCTAAATCATGATTTCCCCCCCCCTTCTCCTTCAAATGGTACTTTCAGGCATAACATTGTTAACCTTTCCCAACTTAATATCTTCTAGACATTGGACTTCAACCCCCATAATGCCCCAACCAAAATCTTCCATATAAAGGAAAGCTTTTTCTAGCTCTACCAATGAGAGAGGTTTCCTCTTGATGTTTTCTTTGGGGATTTATTTAAAATGTGAAAAATGGTGAGTGTTGAGAAGATGGTTGTATGGACAAAAGGCAGGTTATTAAAACATAGACAAACACACACACACACACACACACATACACACACAGGGAGGGAGGGAGAGAGAGAGAGAGAGAGAGAGAGAGGGAGAGGGAGAGAAGGAGAGCTCTTTTCTATCTCTAAAGACCTCTCTACATTCCACTCATGGGATCATCATCCACATGCAAGTCTCCTTTGAAATGAATTGTGTACCATCAAGTTGAATAAAAAATATATAGGGGAAAAAGGTGATTTTCTCTGTCTGATGATCATTTATGGGTTTTTAAGCTAATCACAGTACAGTGGGTAGAGTGGCTATTCAGTGGATTTCCTTTCAACAATACCTCTAGGTTTATTGTCTGTTTAGGAAACCCAGGTTTCAGTCTCACTTGGATCTGTGCCTTCTTCATTTAGCTGGCATTACATTTATCTAAAGGCAAAGCAGAACACATGATATATAAAAAACCTGTAAATATGAAGCCAAATGTTGCATCTGGAAAAAGCCAGTGTTGAAATATGCTGCACTGGCATATTTATGGATAGGCCACATAATTCTGTGGGCTCTTTTCCTAATCTCTAAATTGCTTTCCAAGCCTTCACAATCAGTCACCAAAACCAACCCTGGAACAAGCTAACAAATTGTGTTTGTACCAACCTGGTGGGGGGAAGAGGAGGGGGGGAAGCTTCTTGCCAGCTGCTACAAATGAATTCCAGACTTTCTTTGGAGAAGGCAGGCAGGCATTTAAGGAATAAAGTGCCTTAAATTGTTCTGGTAGGCATTCTCTGGATGGTTTTTATAGGGAAGCAAAAATGCATTTGAGGAGGAGGTGATTTCAGTCTCCAAAAATGGTTGAAGCATTATGTAATGAAGAAAACTGGCATTCTTAATTTGAATTCAATTCCCAGCTATATACCTAATTAAATTAATTAACTAGAGAAGTGTATCTCAACCTTGGCAATTGTGTGGTCCAACCTTGTGTGGACCTCAACTCCTCAAATTTTGGGAATTGAAGTCTACCCATCTTAAAGTTGCCAGAACTTTAAGAAATGTGAACTAAAATAATGTGAGGAATATTTTCTCCATTCTTGGAAGCAGCCTGTCTTCAGAGGCAGCCCTATGTAAAGGGCATTGCAGTAATCCATCTGGAAGATGCCCAAGGCATGAGGACTATGAATAATACTTCCCAATCCACCAAGGTTGGACTCAATTGGTGCAGAAGACAAACATAAGTATTATAAATAAGCACTTTTTCCCAAATTATTCAAACAAACTCCTGTATGATGTATCCTGCAGTAAGACATATCTGGCTGGGCTGCAAGTTCCAGAGGACATGGCAGCAAAAGGTCAGAGTTCGTTCTTTATCTTCACTGCCATCTAGAAGTCATTCAGATATTCTCAGCTCAGACATCATCATAGTTGTAATTGTAGATAGGAAGACTTTCCAAAGCAGCCATATAAGTCTAGAGAAAGCTGCAACTGCTGCAAAGATTCTAAATTAGAGTTTTTATATGTGCTCTCACACATTGAGAATAATTTCTTCCAAAGCCTGTGCTCAACCTTTTCTTTGTATGCCTGTGTACACCTACTACGCATGAGCTGAGCAAAAAATAAAAACAGTATCAGAATACATAAAGATAACCAATTTTCTGTTTGTGCATATTATGATAACTTCTGGGTAAAACTATTTCATTGTAACCCTAATCCTTTTTTGCTCTCCAAAGGATAGAGAGGTGTCCCCTGTGTGATCCCCCAAATCAGAAAGGCAACCACAATGTTGTTACTGAAGCTCCAACTGTACTCAGGCATAAAAAAATGGATATTACATAATTGCACTTACTGTCTTGACCTTTTAGATTGTGATATGAATGCAGGCAGGAGTAAAATTGGAGGGAAATGGAGGTTTCTGGGCATTCATGTCACAGCCCCAAATATGGAAACATAGCACTTGAGAAGAAAAGCATGGCATCAATAGTGAGACAACAGAAGCATTTACTGCAGATTTAGAACTCTTAGCTCTGAAGAATTTATAGGTGGTAAAAAAAATTACTATGTGGTAAAACTATGCTGGAGTGATTGCTGCAAGGTAAAGGCCAGTTTGAAATATGTGAATATACAGTATCTAAAGGTGGTTTTATTTAAGTTTAGCAAATCATTGCTAGACTGGCTTTGTGTTTTGGCTTTGAAAAAAGCACTTTGTCTTGCATTTAAGCCTTAATATTTATTTTTTTTCCTATCTCGTTTTATTGGGCAAATTTCCTGTGAGCAGTACAAAGCATCCTGGGCTTGAAAACTGGGAAGAAAAAAGGAGCTTTTGGAGGGAATTGTTTGCTAAGCAGCTCATGTGAGGTTTATGAACCTTAAATATTTTGGAAAACCTCATTCATTTATTAAGTGAAACTATTTTGACCCTGATTTTATCTAGCCACCCCATGCTGCTTTTAAAATCAATGGACTTCATAACTATTACAGGTCCTACTTATGTAACTTGACCAGATGAAACCATGTGGCCGCAGGTGAGATCTCTTCCTTCTGTGGCTGGATATTTTTATATTAGAAGTACCTAAGACAGACATGTCAAACTCGCGAGTCACGTGACGTTGTGCAACGTATCAGAGCTTTTTCGCCATTGCCGGCAATGTGGTGAGCGTGGCTCCAGTATGATGAAACCGGCTCGCGGGCCGGCGGTTTGACACCCCTGGCCTAAGAGATATTGGCAGACTAGATTCAGGCATCCAGTCAGGGGACTGGACTTCAGAGCTGAAGAAGCTTCTTGGATGAGAAGTGAAATGTCTTCAAAGAAAAACAAGAAAGTCCAGTTGCCTCTAGAAAAAGTACCTTTGTGATGACTGGACTTCAGTTTCTTCTAGCTGCACGATTTTGGTATAATTCAATGTCAAAATTCTGTGATTGGAGGTAGCAGAATTTATTGCATTGATACATGGGACTCTCTTCAAAGATCATAGCTCTTGAGAAAATGTGAACATGCATGGTTGAGATTTGCTGGCTTCATCAGTACCTTGGCATATTGTGTAAACTTTCCCTTTTGTACATAGGTGTCCTGGATTATACACCAGACTCATTTTAGAATTGAATTACAGACAAATGTACATGACTGGAGGCACCTTTCAGTGGAATGTGGGTGGGATCACAGTCTAGAAGGGAAAAGATGACCAAGGAAGGGACAAAATTAGCGTCAAACATTTAAGTTATCTGGCTTTTCCTTTTGGATTGCTATTATTTTGCAGATACTTTTAATATACTATTATCAAACCAACATTTATATAATGTGGTAAATTATTTGTAGTAATCTACTCACCAGTTTGTCTCTCAGTGCTTTTTAAAATACCATTGCATCATTAAACATCTATGGAGATTCTCAGTCATCCAGGGCATGGTTGTCCCAATGGTGCTTTTTCAAAAGGCAACTGGACTTCCTTGGTTTTCCTTTGAAGATGTTTTGTTGCCTTTTGAAAAAGCATATTTGGGACGTTGCATCATTAATTATCAAGAATTCTGGAATCTAGAAGGAAATAATGGATATTGGATCACTTGCTTTATGATCCTGGCCATCATGAATATAGATATGAAATCTGATGGTGCACTGAGCTAGTGTATAGCATGTATTAAGGACTAATAGGGCAACAAAGAATCATAGCTGAAAACAATGACAATACCCTCAATATTTCCAAATGGCCAAGGTTACCAGTAAATGAAGACATAGTGGGTATTTTTACTGCTTTTACTACCCCTTCTTCTCTAGGGTCATGACACCTCAATCATGAAAGTATATAAAACCTTGGAATTACCACCATTCAGAAGCACCCTATACAACAAAAAACAACATCCTGCATTTCTCTTGTAGCTATTGTCATTCAGAGAGACCAAACCAATGTCATTAAAAATATCTAGGATAATAATAGGTATCTTGAACCCCTTTTGACATGTAACTTGGATGGCGTATCCTAAAATCCTTTTGGGTTATTAAGCATATCATCTCTGTGAATTGCTCCATAAATGTTTCACATGCAAAGGTTTAATGAATATAATAATAACCTTTACCAACATTTCATTTTGAAGCTCCATTTACCTGAAATGGACTTTATCCAATAAATATTTCACAATACATTTCTCCTTTCCATCACCTTAACACCTTGCAAGGCAAATAGGAAGGTTTAATTTCCAGGCAAAATGTGTATCTTTCCTGAACTGGCTTTTATATTGTGTCCCATTTTGCAACTACATGGTTTTCTGATTATCATGTCCTGGAGTATCTCTTCAGAAGCAGTGATAGGAAATGTCATTAAGAAATAATGTTCCTCTGCTTTGATAATCATGTTAGAGAATACTGGAGACTTGACAGGTTATGTATCATGTGGCCTAGTGTTAATGGCTTTAATAACGTATCTAGTAATACTTTGTCAAGATTTCTCATTAATTTAAATTTGCCAATATCAAAACAAAAGGGGATGTGTGTGCATGTATTTGTGTGCATACACAGACTAATAGGGGTGGGTGAAGGGGAGGAGGAATTGGCAGCAACCAAGATACAGGAGGCATCAACTTGCAACGGGTTCCATAAATAGATCTTCTCTTCTATATTTTCCTCCTGTGATGCTATAAAACTAGATATGCCAGAAAGAGAAATGTGAAAAACAATGACATATTCCGGATAGGCTCCATTATTCACCATTTATGTGGGATTGTTTTAAACTGGCTGTAAGCCGCCCTGAGTCCTCCGGGAGAAGGGCGGGGTATAAATGAAATAAATAAATAAATAAATAAATAAATTTATTCTAATCTCTTGGTAGTTAAGAGTGCAATTTTATATATGTCTGCTCAGAAGTAATTCCATTGGTTGAATTCATTCTGTTAAAATATGCTTAATTTAAGTGGCTTGATGGTATAATAGGTTGAACAAGCTAAATGATTCACCTATAATGCTGAAACACAAACTATGGTTTATATATCACAATAGCTAGCACATACATCACATTAAGGTCTCTTGAAGCTAGCATGATTTGTGAATATAGTCAGTACAACAGGATTTGCCTGAAAGTATGAACAGGATTAGAGTATAAGGTTGTCCAGGACTTCAGCTTTTAAGCTCTCTGGTTCCTTAAATATGACATTCCATATCTTGCCTATGCTTAATGGTGTTTAACAAAAGAATCATACAAAAATGACAGAAATATTTATTTATACACACACACACACACACACACACACACACACACACACACACATCTTTCTCACCCCTATGGATGGTATATCTTTTCTCCAGTATCCAGTCTCCTAACAGAAGTCTAGTAGTTTGAGGGTTCTGTGCAGTATTTAACTAATGCTGCACTCTTCTGGACAGAAAACTTTAGACATTGTTCCTGAGATCTGTTGGAGCCATTCTCCCAGATTAGTAATCCCAGCCCAAGTGGTCCTACCACCACTGGGCCCACTTTTAGTTTCTACATCTTCTCTAGTTTCCTCCTCCAGGCCTTGGTACTTTTCCAGCTTCTCACATGCCTTCTTCCTGATGTTGCTGTCACTTGACATCACTATATCTTGTCAGGGGAAAGCAAATAAACGAACCAACTACATAAGAACAATGTAGTGCCCTCACCCATGATTAAATGCAGTATGTCTTGAGACTGATGGATGGATGCACAGTTGAGAGATAACAAAGTGTAACCACAAGCATTTTAGCCTGAATTGGACAAGTTAGTGTCCCCTGTCCATTCACGTCTTTATAACCTTTGCTTAGCTTTTTTTTTTTTTTTTTTTGGCAAAGTAGTCCTTTTTATTATTTGCTCAAGTTCTTTCATATTTTGAAAGTGGTAACATTCTAATTCACAGGGATTAAGTTAAAATATTAAGAAAATTCTACAGTGGAAAGGAGAGCTTAAAATCGCCCCCCACTTCAAAAATAAAACATTCACTTCTCAGCTAGGCAAGGCTAAAAGCTGAAGCAATAGAGCAAGATCCACATTTCAACTGGGTAGTAAGGTTTGGTTTATGTCCCACGCAGACTACTGCTGTCCCACTTTCATGGTCTTCGTTCTCAATTTAAACAAGTCAAATAATCCTTTTCCCAAGAAGTATACAGTGCCCTTTCTCTTTGTTCTATAATGGGACATTCCCAGCCTAATAGGGGGAGATTCCTAAACAGGGTACCCTGACATGTTCATAAAGGACCTAGATTCTGTCAATACTTGCAGCAATGGCATGTGTTTACCTTGCAAGGACCAAGGTGTCAGTTTATCTTTGCTGGAACTTTTGACAGAAACAAATTTAATTTTTGTGAAGTTGTCTTGGATGCTGTTGATGTCTCTCAAACTGGGCAATTGGTCTGCTTTTGTGGTTTGGTATGAAGAAATGGAAAAGTGGTGCAGGGAACAGCATTTGCAATCCTTCAATGTACCAAGAAAAAACTGGAAAGATCACTGATTGACCTTAAGGCCTCCTGGCCCAGCCATCACACTTAATGCACTAGTGGGATTCAGCCAGTTCACACCATTTTGGCAGAACCGGTAGCTAATTTTTTATTTCCCAGGCCCCGAATGGACTTCCGGAAGCAGCATCCACATAGAGAACTGGTTGTTCACATATTTGAATCCCACCCCTAACTTAATGACTGCTTGTCCATTTGGTCCTTATTGCAATAAGTTGTTGAAATGTAAGTACTGAATTTGTGTGTCAAATTTAAATAAACCTCTGGATCCTAAAGTGAGAATTTTGTTGTGTGTTGTCTCTTGTTTTTTTTTTAACAAGTTGTTCTCCTGATAATCTATCACCACCATTGTCTTCTGGTCCTTGTCTACTACCGCAGTGTTGTTGAGTTGATTGAGCAGTGACTGCCTGTCTGTCTGGATCTGGAAGTCCCACAGGATATTAGCCTCTTGTTCTCCACAATCTTGGAATGCAATCCAGAATTGAGAAGATCTAACCCATGCACTGTGCAGATGTTCCTGTACACAATGCCAGCTACTTGGTTGTGGCTTCCAGTGTATGCTGTTGCTGCCTGAATCTTACATCTTGTCACTCTGTATTGTACTGTCTCCCAGTGGCGTAGCGTGGGTTGTCAGCACCCGGGGCAAGGCAAGTAATTTGCGCCCCCCCCTCCACAGTGGGCGGCGACTCGGCGGCTCGGATCGGATTCGCACAGGCAGGGGCAGAGAGCTGCGAGTGCGAGCACGCCCCCCCAGATGTTGCGCCCGGTGCAGCCGGCCCCCCCTGCACCCCCCACGCTATGCCTCTGCTGTCTCCAAAGCCTCTCTGCATACTCTGCACCTTGAGTCCTGTCTAATTGGTAGACCCCCTGTTTCTATAGATCTGATGCTTAGTGCCTGTTCTTGTGCTGTCTTGTACTGATCAGTGCCTCAGTGCTGTCTTTTCGTCCAACTTTTCAGCCACTAGAAGGATTTCTCAATATCTGCCACCTCAGCAATCAGTCAATGGTATATCCCAGGTAGGGTCTTGTCTTGACACTTCCTCTGCTTGATCTTCCTCCCATGTCTGCAGCTGCCTCACACATTCTATCAGAACTTATCTTTGGGAGCCATTTACTGATACTTCTTGATGCTCTGGGTTTTATCCAGGATAGTGGTTTTGATATCCACCAGACCCCGCCAGCTCTCTTTCTAGTTGTTGTATAGTCTCTGGGTGTTGAACTTGGGGTAGAAATGTCCATACATAGTAAGAAGCTTCTCCCATAGAGCTAGCTTTTCAGGAACTATGTTATCCTGTGGTGGTACTTAGATGTTGCTGTCTTCCGTGCTTCCTTCTCATGGTTCCCTTATAACTGTAGGATACCAAGGCTCTTGCAACTGGGTCTGTATGTCTGCTATATGTAGCAGACTGCTAGTTTCACCCCATCAATTTTAATTACTTTCCTTGCCTTGAACACTATCTGACCAGACTTCTCTAGTCCAAATGACATCCCAATGTCCTCAGTGTAGATTTGTGTTAAGTAGATCAGAGAATCAATATCTCTTTGACTCTTAGCATACAACTTGATGTCATACATGCAGAGGAGGAGGCTGATGGTAATTCCACTCTTGAATTTGTATGTGTGTGTCCGTGTGTGTGTGTGCATCTATATATATTATTGTATTGTATTGTGTTGTGTTGTACTATACTGTACTGTACTGAATTGTAGCATAGTACATTATATATTATAATAATATTCATATCATATTTTGTGTGGAAAGTATATTCTCTTCCCCTTATTTCTGTCTTTCTTCCAGAAAATTATATTTCACGATTGCTTCTTTCTTCTTGTACAATTCTAACAGACAAAATTAGAAAAGGGAAAAATACTGTTTGGAAAACAATTCAATAGAGATCGTTGCAATATTGTCTGTTAAGAAAATTGGCAAAAGAGGCACTTTTATGGTTCACTGCCCTTTTGGGTAAATGTAGGATTAGAAAGGAAATGGGCTATAATTGTTCACAAAACACACACACACACACACACACACACATACACACAGTGTTTTTAGCACAAACTTCTTTTAATCTAGATGGAGAAAAATTGGTTCCATGCCGAGCTCAATTCTTTAATAAGGTGGCCCATCAGCATCAAACAGTCAAAATAGTATAACTTGAAGCAGTCATGAAGCAATTATAATCCCTAAGATTTGTGTCTAGGAATAGCTTTGAGCCCACTGTCAGTCTTCTGGAACAAATGTTCCATATGTTCCTGGTCCTCAGGTTTCCTTCAATCTCCTCTGCCTTTTTCTATATAAGTAGAGCCATATAGCCCAAGCAGTCCCACCAGGCTACCGATTTGAAATCACCATCTGTCAGTCTCATTACTACACCAGCACTAAGAGAGAATTACATCACAGCAAGAGGATATACTTGGCTATCTTTTTACATGAAAACCAAGAACTTAAACGGAAATATAATGGGAGCTTTGTTCAGCAGGTATTAGGGTAAACGAAGCACATCCATAGTTGGTGGAGGAGCAATTGCGGCTGCACACGGCATGGGTGAGTTTCCAAAGGAATGGATCAGAAAAATGGAGATACTGAGAAAAGTCAATGTTGCAGATTCTCTGATGCGTCTGGGACTAAATCAAGCATTCAAAATGAGAAATAGTTCATGTTATGTCATTGGGAATTACTTTATGTTTGCCATCAATTCATAATTTCTGGTCCTGTTTAGAATTCTGCTTTCTGTTCAGGCATCAGGCTAACTTCTGAAAGGAGCTTAGATGATAGCTTTTACAGAAAGATGTGGAGAAGAGGGCTAGGTTTTTATTACATTAATTTTGAGTTCCTTTTGCTATAATTATTTACATGTTATTTATGCCTCTAATCCCATTATGATTTTCCCAATGAGAAGTGCTGAGATGCAGTCCTCAAGATTATGTGCGTCCGTCTTAGCCTATCTCTTAGGGGATATACAGTATGCAAGGAAGATGCATGTAGAGAGTAAGGAAGATAACCTTGATGGGAATACACAGGGACTGTTGCCTAGGCAAAAAGGGTTGAAAGATTTCTAAAGGCCAAAATGTTTTTAAAGACAAATTAACATTCAGAGGAGGGTTAGGCAGCTATTTCCCTAATCCACTGAACTATAAGAAGAAGGAAGTGGTATAGCACAATCAGATTTGCAAGATCCTGTTATTATAGCCAATCTCAAAAGAGGTTGTTTTAGCCTTCCTGTGGAGTTGATTTCCTGGTTTGGCTATCTAATGGAGTTGTCTCTATACGAATTTGATCGCAAGCAGCTAAGGAAATGTTATTATTTTTTCTTTGCCACACAGCATGATCCCAACAGAAATCAAGCCACTCTCAATCATTGAGTTTGATTGAGATGACAGGCTAGTGACTAGCCCCTCTTGTTGTGAGAAAGCAGGACTAACTAAAGCTTCACTTCTGGTACTTGGGAAGACCGTCACATACCTGGCTTCTGCAGATTGTCTGTTTGTCTGTCTGCCTGGTTGCCTGCCTGCCTGCCTGCCATCTTCTTCAGAAGAGATTTAAAAAAGTTGCTCAGAGTCTAGATTTACCCAATTATCACTGATGGCATTTATTTTATGTGATGTTGTTTCCTTATAATTTTTTTTGAGGTGTAGTTTTGTACTTCCAAGCAATAAAGGTGATAACACCATTTAGTTGGAATGACATCCTGCAACTAAGAGACATGTAGGAAAATTTTATTTCGCTATGCTTCCTTGATAAGAGAGGAGTTAAACCCATCCTGTTGGATCCATCATCAAATAACTAGAATGATACTTCAGGATAAGTGTAACTACTGGTCACAAATAAGCTTAATGAACAAGCATTTGATGTGCCTGGAGACTCCATTTCCACATAGTTATACCCTCAGATCCTCAGTGTTAACTATAATAAAAGAGGATGGGGAAGGACTCTTCCATCCATCCTTCCATCTATCCATCAATCCTCTACCAACAGAAGAGAATATTTGTAGCTCAGGATTGAACTGTGGGGTCCTTGGTGCACTGATGATGTTACCTAGTTTGGTAATGAAATGTCTGCAAGAAAACTCAAAAGATCCCACATCTGTCCTCTAACTTAGTGAGACAGACTCACCAGGTTTCAGTTTTCTAGGAATAAACAGGTACAGTAGGAACATGAAAGACAACCAGAATCAGCAAACCAAAAATACAAAAGAGCATTTGATTAGGTTTTATGTTTGTGAGATGGCTGTCTTCTGCCAATGTTCAGAGGCAGAAAATGGCCCGTTAGAGGGATTATTATTACATAGTCAGTGAGAAAAAAGCTATGCATTGGCTAAAAAAGAAACTGGAAGAAGAAAGGGCTTTGTTTTCAGGAAATGGACTAATTTCCCAACTACTCAAAAATGATTTTAAACCTGCTAAGCCACTGGCCTTCAACATTTTTTTTTTGCCCCAAATGAAAATCCAAAATGATGTTCTCTTTCAATATTTACAATGTAACACATACATACTCAGCACTATCATTGAGCTATAACTATTTCTGAACTATGAAAAGGTAAGAATAGCTATAGCTTTATGACAGGACCAGATATCTTAGTTTTGATGCTTTTGAATCCTGAACTAATCTCTGCAGTTTGGCATGATTTTCAGAAATGGTTTGCCCTTGTCTTCTTACTAGGGCTAAGAGAGAGATTTGTGTGTCTAAGGCAGGACTAGAACTCCTGGTTTTTAGGTCTATGCCTTAGTGACTACACAAAACTGGTGCTCATATATATCACATTATGTATAAAAATAAATGGATATGAGTCCACCATCACAGAACAATATATCTAATTCATTGGGATAAATGATTTTATTTTATAAATTATAAAGGATTTTATTTTATAAAAGAGAAATTTCCTGATGGTGAGAACAATTAATCAGTTGAACAGCTTGCCTTCAGAAATTGTGGGTGCTCTAACACAAGAGGTTTTTAAGAAGAGACTGAAGAACCATTTGTCCTGAATGGTATAGAGTCCCCTGCTTGATCAGGGTTGGACTACAAGACCTCCAGGGTCCCTTCCAACTCTGTTATTTTATCCCACATATGATTTTACTAAATAAAAACATTGTTAAGGATTTGGAAAGTATATGTTAATTTTGTTAATCTGTTTCCAAAAATAACTAAAAGAAATTCTCATTCATCTGCACCAGCCAAATACAATATAAATACAGCTATTTGCAGTCTTGATAGTACGCTACTGTATCAGCCAGGTTGTTAAAGATAAGGACATTCTTTGTATCTCAATAATGAGAAAATTACAAATTTTAGAAAGTTCTTATCCCCCAAATAAAAACAACCCATATGTTCATGTATCCCCATGTATCTTTTACTCTAAGCCACTCTTATCAGAGACAGGATATTAGTCGCTAAGATAACAATTTACATTGCAAAGACATGCCATGCCAACAGGCTGGATATATTTACTGCATTAATTCACTACATACACAACATCATCAGTATATATGGTATTTCAAAGCAGATGGTGGAGTATTTATGAAAAAAAAATGCCAAACAAAGATGAATCACTTGTATTTCTAGGCAGCCAATAAAGACATGGGAAGCAGTGTGGTGTAATGGTTAAGGCATCAGGCTTGAAACAGAGAGACTGTAAGTTCTGGTCCAGCCTTGGGCACAAAGCTAGTTGGGTGACCTTTGGCCAGTCTCTCTCTCTCTCTCTCAGCCTTAAGAACGAGGCAATTCCAAATCATTTCTGAAATCTTGCCCAGAAAACCACAGGGCCTAATCCAAGCTGTCACTAACAGTCAAGGCTGATTTGAAGGCACCAAATAAATAAATAATGGAGAATTTGCCAATGGGAAAATTTGCTAATAGGAAAAAATGGGTAAATGGATATCAGAAATTATTTGCTATTGCTTTCTGCCTAGGACTGAGAAAGAGTGACTGGCCCAAAGTCACCCATTGGGCTTTGTGCCCAAGACTGGATTAAAGGAATATTCCAAAATCATTAGCATATCTCTCTCCCTCTCCCTCTCCCTCTCCTTCTCCCTATCTCTATCCCTATCCCTCTCTCTCTGATGGCAAGAAGAACAATATTCCCTATTCAGTGTTTTTCAAGAGGTTTATCTAGAACAAGCTCTGACATGTTGTAAAATAATTCATTGAAATGAACTCCCTTAATGGCAGGAGGAAGGAGCCTAGAGTGTAATAGTAAATAAACATTTTACACATATTTGGTACAATTTTCAAAGGTCAAAAGGCAATATATATATACCACAATGTAATCAAACCTCCAATAGAGGCAAACATAGTAACAAATCTATAAGATTTTGTGAAAAGAGCTGCCCAAGATATTTCTGTGCCTGAAGCAAAAGCAAAATGCCTCCCATTCTGCACACTGATGATGATTAAACTGCTGACAGCTGGACTTGAGAGGCACCACAGCAAGCTGTGAACTTAGTTTATGAATCATCTTTCAACACAGCCAGCCTACATAACATCATTCACCATTTAGAGTGGCTGCTTCAGTCTAGCTAATGATAGGGCCTGCCCATAAACCCTGCACAGGGAACTAGTCAACCAAAACAAAGATGGTTATTTTATGATCACAGGTAGCATTAAAGCTCCCAACTGTACCACTTACTTTTCACCTCAGTGCTCAACTGATCAGTTTGGAGTCACAGTTGGCTTTGGACGTTCTGGATCCAAACACTGTCTAGTCTCCCAAGTGGATTCTGAAGTTGACAAACGACATATATGATAGCAAATAAAGGAACAAAAAAGGTCTGAATTTCTTCAGGAGAAATATAAAAGTTCCAATAAGTTTTAAAGGGCAGAATCCCCACACAACAGTGATAGGAGGACTACTACAGAGATAGACACAAAAAAGGCATTTTCTCAAGATGTTTTGTCTTAAGATTCAATTGTACCACAGGAAGCAGACAAAAAGCCAGTAAAGAGAATTGCACAAAGAAAGGCAAACATTCCCCCTGGCTAACTCATACTTATCACTGCAAGAACCCCACAGACTTTATCTAAAAAGCTCTAAAACAGAGATGTCCAACCTTGACAACTTTAAGATCTGTGGACTTCAATCCAGAATGCTGGATGGGGAATTCAAGTCCACAACTCTTAAAGTTGTCAAGCTTGGAGATCCATGTCCGAAAACAAATTCTCTTTCATCAGTTTGAATGATATAGAAAGAAAGAAAATGCAGGAGAATTTCTGTTACCTGGTACACCACCAATTTTTCCCCCACTGCAGGTCATGGGGGAAATAATAAACAAATAAATTGTGCTAGGGTAAATAATCTTTCAACATCACTCTAATCTCCATCCCAGTTTAAGATTCTAGTCTTAGAAATTCAGAAAAGATATAAGAATGTCTCAAGAAACTAGATACCTCTTTGGTCGTTCCTGTTGCAAAAGAACTAAGAATGCATGTATGTCAAAGTAGAAAAATCTAATGAAGAGAAGAGTAGTGATAAATTGTTTTGAAGGTGTGTAACTTAAAAAGCAACGCAATCTCACTCTCTTCATTCAGAATGAATATGCTGTTTTAAATAGGAATAAGAATAATAAACAATACAAAACTGTGTTTTTGTAATTCTCACTTACCTACCACTGAAAGAATACAAATGGTTTGGCTAAATTTTTACAGCTAGACACAAAGGATCTTTTACATTTTTTAAAAGCACCCCTTGAAGGTAACAATTTATAAAAATAATGATGCAGGGCTCATGGTTATGAGCAAAAAGTAAATGTTATAGATACAAAAGATAACCCATGTGTGAGACAATTTTACAAGTTGCAGAAGTGCCACATCAGTCTTAGACGTTTTACACTAAAATAAGTTTTTAACACATGGCATAAAGGATGTTCTAGAATAACAGGCCCTGTTTCTCCTCTGTGACCTCAATCACACATAGTTGCTTTTGGTAGTGGTATAGCACAACTATAAGATAACTTCATGGATAAAGCCAGTTTAACAATGATCTGATGCAATAAGGCCAAGCAGCAGTTACAGATGTGAGAGCTAAACAAATTTATCTGCACTTGGTCTTGGAAAGCAATTGGATCCATTCATCTCTAGACATATGATTTTGTACTGGTTCCCTTTTTGTCCATTAGTAGCCTTGCACTGTTGAGACCTGTAGTCAGTTGACTGAGAGAAAGATGGAATGTGGACAAAAAGCATTTTTTTTTTGTTCCACAAATGTATTTTTCACTGAAAGTAACTCATTTCTGTTATTCTAATTTATGATTGCATTAAACTGAAAGAAGGTATCCTTGGAAAGATCCATTATTCCTGATGTTCAGTTTTCCCCTGAGTAGGTGCTGCTGGACAATCACTGGCTTATCATTTGACTAACAACAAATCAGTGCTATTTATTTTCATCCACATATTCAGTTTTTCAAATAATTTATAGTGTAATGTTTTAGGAAGATGATTTCCAGAATGATTATTCCAACTTGACTATAACCTAAACATGTCATCAGGCCATGAAAAATTGATAGGTCTCTAGATGTTCCTGAATTCTATTAAATTCCCTCTTTCTTTAATCACTGGACAATAATAAAATAAGGGTAAATGGGAAGAAAATCATCCTGAAACATAGTATCTAATTATTAGTAGTGGAGATGAGGGTTTCTTTGGTTGCTTGTTTTTGTTTTAAAAAATGAGATCAAACATGCTTTCAAATTGTTAATTTCTTCTGTTTTCTTTTCAGAAAAGTGATAGGCAAACAGTTGCATATTCTGATTCCAAATGGTACCTTGGGGTTATCTTCGAAAAACACAAACACACCTCATATTAAAGTTAACCATCTCTAATTCATACCAGAAAAAGTGAAGCATTTAGAAAAACTCACACATATCCACACTAATAGATTGAAGTAGAATGCATTTGATGTTCTGCTTTGTTATCATCTTACATCTATCTCCTGCTTGTTCACTTGCCTGAACACAATATTAATTGTCACCATTGGTTTATGTACTAAAATCAGCAACATTCCTCTTTTGGTAAAAAGAAAAATCAAATTCAAGATGCCGCCATTCTTTAATACCTTCTACCAAATCCCAATGCTTAGTATTCCAGAAATAAATTATTTGCAAGATTTTTTATTAAATAATAAGAATAGGGAAGTCTTGTGAGGGGAAAAGGAATTGTACAAAGCAATGCTAATGTCAAAATTTTGGACCCTAGTTTGAAATTTCAGAATTCAAGTATAAATTCAAGTATAAAAATTGAGTTTAAACCTGCACACATTTACCACCATTAGAAGAGTAGAGAGTGAAAGAATGGCACTGGAGAAATCCACTGTACTGTTTTTACATCTCTGAGAGCCAGATGCTATAGCATAGCCACACATTCAGAGAATCCGTTACAGAAGAAAATTAAATAGAAAAAAGGACATATAATGAAACACGTTGATGACATGATTGATTGATTGATTGATTGATTGATTGATTAATTAATTAATTAATTAATTAATGTCCCTGAAAGCAGGACAAGAAGCAATGGATGGAAACCAATCAAGGAAAGAATCACCTTAGAACTAAGGAGAAATTTCCTGACAGTTAGAACAATTAATCAGAGGAATGACCTGCATCCAGAAGTTATAGGTGCTCCAATCTTGGAAGTTTTTAAGAAAAGATTGGACAACCATTAGTCTGAAATGTATAGGGTTTCCTTCTTGAGCAGGAGGTTGGACTGGAAGACCTCCAAGGTCCCTTCCAACTCTGTTATTCTGTTAATTAGATACCACATGAAATTACGAATTATGAATCATATGACTTACCATGAAACAGTCCATCTGAATTCAGTCATAATACAAAATGTCCTGATTAAATCTACCTTAGGATTGATAGTCAACCTGTTTCAAAGGCTAATGCCACCAAAAGCTTTGCTCCCCCAAAATAATCGGTAAAGAAAACCCGTGTTTTTCTTTATTTTTTGTTTTCTATATGTCTAGATTTATATGTAAATATAGGGAGGTTCCCAGCTTCATTTGAAATGTTCAGGTTCTAGCACTGATTCAGGTCTCAGCTTCATTTGAAGTGTTCAGGACTGGCACTGATGAGGTCACTTAGTTTAGTGACATCAAGGACCCCTCATTTTAAACCTGAGCTACAGATATTTTCCTTTATTGGTGTTCATGGTTGCTTCACAATTAAATTTAGGAGGAAAGAATGCTTTTATGGAGACAGGCTGGCTTTTCCCAAGTTCCTTTCATATTTTCCTCCTGATGGTTATAAATATGAGGGGTCCTTGGTGCTCTCTGGTTGTTTTCTTGCAGATGTTTCATTATCCAAATTAGGTAACATTCTTAGTTTGGGTAGTGAAACATCTGCAAGAAAACAACCAAGCTCAGAGAGCACCAAGGACCCTTCATTTCAACCCCAAGCTACAAATATTCTCCTGTATTCTTTTTGCTGGCATTGGGCCAGTAATGCACTGAGCAGCTCTGACAGCACGTTGTCTCATTAATCCAGATAAGTTCCAAGCACATTTGAAAGTTGGGAAAAATCACCTAAATCCTCAGAAAGTAATTATTTGTTCCTGTGATAATACTGTCTCTTAATATATGAGTCCATGTGTGTGTGTGCATGTGTGTGCGCGCGTATATTTTCATTTCTTGGGATTCCCCCCTCATCCTAAATAATACATTGAAAATAATGTGTACACTGGGCTGATACTAAGTGGGTAAAACCGTTTTAGCTAATAGAAAAGATGCCGCAATAATGGTGTCAATAGTAATCCCATTCAGAAGAACAATGTGACAACGAGCACATTAAATAGCATTGTGGCCCATTCACACAGTAGTGACACCATCCTGAATTGAGATCAGTGTCTGATTTTATGTGTCAATTTAGTAATTACATTTCTCCACCGCAATAGAAAACATGGTATTTTGGTCTCCCTTTCTCTTCTAAAGCCTGTTTTCCAGAATCACCTCTAATCAGATACCTTATTTCACAAATGGGGGGGGGGGGATATTCAACCTGGCCAATTCACATTTGCATCTCCACTAGTCTCACAGCTGCTAGTCAATCAGGCATCCTGCAACCAAGGTTAAGAAAGGCTGACATCTAGTCAAGATGATATTTTAAAAGTGCATTTCAGTAAATGGTCTTTAATGCACTGCTTTGTGTTTTGAAAATATTGGAGGATAGGTTTTGGAATCTTGTGACAGAATGTGTTATCCAGCCTTGACATCTGATCAAGCAACTTTACAAAGAAATGAGCAATAGTAGCAATAAAAGTGCTTCCTTCCAGCTACATGATCCACAACTCTTTTGCATAAAGCTGATGAGAAAGTCAAAAGCTGTCTGAAAAGTTTTGTTTCCACCTCTGTTCCATCCCTACAGTTTGTTTCACAAATAAGTATTCTTTGCAAAATCATAGAAAGGGAAAAATTGCCAGCTGGTTTCTAGGATGCAGACATTCCACAGAGCAAGAATTGTCTAGGCCATGAATGCTCCATTTAAAAGCATAGTGGGAAAACTCTGATTTAAACCAGCTTGGGGAGAAAAGATCAATCATTTGTAAAAAGCTTAGGAATAACTAATAGATAAAATATTTACGTTTAAACCCTCACCTTCTGATTATCTCAGTCTTGAAGAGAATCTTTAAGTGCACACATTTAGCTCATGGAGAATACAGAGAATAGGCCATACAAGTGGGATTAAGATATACTAATGCCATAGTAGTACATCTTTGGCTAATTGATTTTGCACTTTTTAGCTTCTGTGGTTAGGGTGATGACAAGCCACTCTTATCTTTTTCCAGAATAAAATAAAAATCTAAGAACTGAGTTTCATTCTAGTCCACTCTCTAATCCCAATTTTTTTTTTTTAAAAAAATAGCCCAGTGGAATGTTTTTTGTTTTTGTTTTTTTAAAGAAATTTTATTTATTTTTTCAATCATAAAAAAACAATCATAAGTAAACACAATGACAATAACCCCCCACCCCCCCGGACTCCCCAAACCTAATCCCAGGATAATATTCATATGAAAGTAAACAAATACTAATATCTCTAACTCTACAAAATATCTTAATCTACAAAAAAAGATAGTAGAAATAAACCAACTTGCAAAATTAAAAACCTAACCTGTATTCTACCACTTTATATTTCTTTTGAATATAAACAATCCATCTTCCCCATATTGATAAAAATTGTTCATTCGAGTGATTCTTCAAATAAGCCGAAATCTTTGCCATTTCAGCAAGATACGAAACTTTCAGTCTCCAATCTCCCATCGTTGGCAGAATTGGGCTCTTCCAGTTTTGGGCTATTAACAGTCTAGCAGCAGATAAACAATAAAGCATCA
>NW_015386504.1:408897-409912 GCF_001527695.2 Protobothrops mucrosquamatus | reverse complement strand
GTATCAGGTACCCCATTCCAGTCCCCCATAAAAATCAAAGAATTATAATCCAAAGCCACAATCTTCTGATGTAATTGTCTATAAAATAACTTTTGAGATGACAGTTGATTAGGAGCATAAACCCCCACTATTAAACACTTTCTTCCATTTAAATTTATTTCCACAAGTAAGAATCTTCCTTCTTTATCAGCTTCTTTTAGAATAGGTGAAAGATGTTTTTTAATATATAAAGCAATCCCAGCTTTTTTCTTTAAGGCAGGTGCAGCAAACAGTTCTCCAAGCTTAGCATTTAACAATAATTTTTGATCTTTAGCCACAATGTGAATCTCTTGTAAGCATATGATATCATTATTAAAATGTCTTAAATAATAAAAAATCTTGCGTCTTTTATGGGGCGTGTTAAGTCCCCCCACATTCCAAGATGAAATCTTATACATTAGCAGATTTCAGTCCTATGGCAATGCTTGAAGCATAAGCTTTAACAAAAACCTTAGGTCGAGCGCCACCTACTGGCTCAGAAGTGGCAGGTGGTGAGCTCTCAGCTGTTTGGCAGGCTGTCAGTTGTTCCTTCTCCTTGCGTCTGTGAGCTGCGCGGGTCACTCTTTGTTCTTTTCCATCATCCTTTGAACGCTCATTTACATCCTTGGTGCCGGAAGTAGAAGGGAGGTCCACAATCAGATGCTCAGCCGTATCATCCTTTTGAGGTGTAATTGGACACTCCGCTTGTAACACAGACGCCATAAATTCTTTCGCCTTTTTAATCGAATTAATTCTGTAACGCTTACCAGCCACTGTTACAATTATGCCCACTGGTATATCCCATCTAAAAATTATTTGTCTGTTCTTGAGCTCCTGCACCAGAAAAGCATAATCACGTCGCGCTTTAAGCATTTTCGCTGGGATTTCTTTTAAGAGAATAATATCTTGATTTAAAATCTTGAATCTTTGTTGAAAGAAAAGCTGCATTATTTCATTCCGTCTTGATTTTCTAGTGAAATAGACGACCACGTCTCTT
>NW_015386504.1:389195-408281 GCF_001527695.2 Protobothrops mucrosquamatus | reverse complement strand
GCGTCCTGGATCGCGGAGATTCCTCGGGGCTCCGGAGGAGTTCTAACCTACGTCGTCCACATCGGACGACTCGGGAACTCAACTCCTACCCCGGGCAGCTCACCGATCCCCTTATGCCCGGGGGAAGGGTATCAAGCCGTTTGACAGCTGATGCTCGCTGTCAAAACGGCTTTTACGCGAAAACAGGCGGGAGGCAGCTGCAGCTGCGTCCGACGAGGTCGCCTGCTCACCGGAAGAGCCCAGTGGAATGTTTGAAAGAAATTATGCAAAGGAGAGTTGGAGTCTCTATGTCAGTAGAACAGGATCATTGGAATGAGAGGCCAAGAGCAGAAAGAGCCAACTTGAAAAAGTGCCAATTTTAGTTGGTAGATGTGTAAAAAAAAAGAAAATCCCCCAAATATTCCTTTCCCTGGTGCTTCTGTATGGGAGAGACAGCTTGATAACTCCTTTATTTTAAGCCTCCTGTTTCCCAGTCATATGATTTAGATAAAACCTATGTTTATGGGCTTGAAAAAATTCCAGAAGCCACATTCTGCATACTTTCCCTAACTTATTTGATTGTTATTCAAAATTTTATGGTTATTGATGTTCGTCTTGGGTTGTTTAGAGAGGGAGCAACACTTAGACTTTTTAAAATGTTCTTTGTACTGTGTCCAGGATCTCCTGAGTATAATAATGGTCTTGGACTAACAAAGATGTAGTTGTTCTGAAGAATCTTAAAGATATATTAGTTAAGTTCACTTAGCATGCTTGACCTAATCAAGACCATCATTTGCATACTGCCTAATAACTAAACTTTGTGACAGATTGTCTCTATAGAAGCATTGATTTCTAAAAGTTTCTTAACTGGAAAATGCATGATGAAAAATAATTGTGGTTTTGTAGTTTGTGAAAGTTCATATGCAAATGCAAACCAACATTATTCTCTCCTATATCTTTATTTAGTCCCCAGCACCTCTGACTAAAAAATAAGGATAGAACATTTCATTCATTCAATTTTTTTTAAAAAATAAGATCTTACTAAAAAGTTCACATTTTCTTTTAAATGCAACAAAAGGCAATTGAAATGTGAACCATTTGAATCTGTAAGCAAAGAAAATCAGAGCTGAGTATCTCTTCAACTTTTATCTAGTGATGATTTTCTCAGTCACCCCCTTTCTTTCAACCTCTTCTTCTTTTCTTTGTGAATTTGCTTTACATTCTGATTGTTCTGTTTATAGGACCAAACCATCTCAACACTCTTTCTTCCCCAATACTTTTTTTTGCATCCAATCTACAATTATTCAGCACTCATTTGTTTTTGCCATATCTTCTACTTTTACTATCTTTACATCTTAAGTTCCCCATTCCGATTACATTCAACCTACTTTTGTTTCTATTAATATGTCCAATTTTATTTCCATATACCTAATTGTTCCATAACATGCTTAAACAGAAATATTTTTGTTCTGTCAACAAACATTCATTTTTTCTCAGCAAGGCACATATAGTACCCACTTAGAATCTTTCTACCATCATTTGCTCATCTTCAAAGCTCTTTCCCACTTTCCCATTTTTAGTAAACATTATAACATGCACAAATTTATCTATGTGTAGTTTTTTTTGCCACTGATATCAAACTTGCAATTCTTCACTCAATTCCCTGCCAAATACCTTGATTTTTGTTAATGTTCATTTCTCTATATATAGCATACAATTTATGTAACATTTACTGCAAATCCTTAGCGTTCTCAGCCAACCACATGGCAACAAATGCAAACAAAAATATGCATACTTTGTATTCTTAACCAATACACCTGTGATGTTGTCAGAAACATTTCTGATGCAATTGTTCACAGATTTCTTTGAACAACCAAAGCAGCAGCTTATCCAGAATCTCCATACATTTTTTTAAAATAATAAAAGCAATACTGCAGTTCGCATCTCCAGGTACAAAAAAGGCAGGTTTAGTTCTGCAACATTGACTTACTTGCTTCCATCAGGCTGACTCCCTCTCCGTTCCCTCGTGGATGCCACTGAACTACACTGAAATCACAGATCATGGTTTCACTCCCAATTCACTGTTCAATCATTCCATTTATTTTCACATATGCTTTACTTCCTTCAGACAATATCCTGGTATTTTTAATCACATTCAAGATTCTGATGAACAGCAACAATCGACTCCAGTATTTCTCAATCTCAGTAACTTCCAGGCATTTGGACTTCAGATCCCAGAATTCCCCCAGTGAGCATGCTTACTAGAGGAATTCTGCAAGTTGAAGACAACACATCTTAAAGTTGCTAAGATTGGAAAACACCAATGTTGTCTTTGCCACAAAGTTGCACTGCTCTTTAGCTCATTGTATCTCACATCATTTTGATCAGATACCGTGAAACGCTTTCCTGGGCATTAATCATCCTGTAATAAAGGTAAAGGTAAATATTTCCCCTGTCCAGTTTGACTCTAGGAGACTCAACTCTGTTTCTTAACTGAGGGAACCAACATTGCCCAAAGACATTTCCATTGTCATGTGACCAGCATGACAATAAGCCATGATGCATGGAACATTGTTATCTTCCCACCAAAATGGCACCTATTTATATACTCACATCTGCATGCTTTTGAACTGCTAGGTTTACAGGAGCTGGGGCAAGTAATAGGAGCTCACCCCATCATGTGGCACTTTGGGTCTCAAACCCAGGTGTCAGATTTCCATCTGACAAGCTCAGGGTCTTTAACCACTGAGTCTTCGCATCCCATCAGTCTATAATGCTTACATTGACTCTCAATACTTTTCCTTGTCTACAGGAAGAAAATAATAACCCCAAACCAGCACTCTCCCTATCATTTTAACTATGTTCATACTTCTTAAAAAAGTCATTGAGCCACTCCAGTACAAACTACATTTATATCTTACTTGTTCTCCTGTTAGTCGGTTGATACCTTCAGTCTCACTATTTTTCAACATACTCACAAATTTATGACTTACTCTTCATCATTTTATTTAAACGGGCACTAACATCTATAACATTCATTTCAATTCCACTCAATTGCATATAAATCTCTAAAATGTTCCTTCCAGCATTCCCACACCTCAGTGCCATCTCAAATACTATTACTTTTAATTTCATTTACTCTTCTGGAGGCTTTCCCCTCTCTCTCTTCCAAAACATTTCATTTCCATCAAATCATTCTGCATTTTCTCTGCCTCTTTTGATGTTAACTGCTCCTTCTCTTTAACTACATTCTTTGCAACTGCCTTTTTTCCACACCTTATTCTGTATCTCATGATCTTTTAGATAAATTATTCTAATATGTTCATTTCTTTTTTATCCACAGCTTTTTTCCAATTCACAATTGCACCAAACATCTTCATAGAGTACATTAGCATAACTCTATATAATTCTGTGGCAGTCTGTAATTTAATAATTTTTCATCGTGTCCCAGACAGCTTCCATATCCTTTTTTTTTTCAGATCCACTTTTGAATCTTTTTCTTGGCAGGTTAATCAATTTTTTTTTTAAAAAAAATACAATTTTCATTGAAGACATTTTTAACAAGGTAAAAACAATACAAATATTAAAAAAACAAAGAAAATAAATAGTGAATAATAAAGAAAATAGAAAAATAGAAAAGGAGGAGGAGGAATTTATAAGGAAATGGCTTCCTATATTTTTGACAGCAGTTATACTGTACATGCATTTACATTTTACTTTCTCCCTTTAAGGTTTCATCATAATTTCCCTTTTTACATAAGCTACCCATTCTAAACTTCAAACTCATAAATCACAAGTCCATGTTTTTTTTAGTTATTTTAGCAAAATGTCTGTAAAGGATTTCCAGTCATTGCTAATGTAGTTGTTGATCTTTCTCTACTTGAGCAAGTTGTATTAACCTGGGAAACTCTTTATTTCAGACATCTGTTATGGAAGAGTGTAAAGGTGCTGTATATTGAAGCCTTTTCAACTTCAGCATACATCTAAGTCAGGGGTGGGCAATTAATTTTCCCAAGAAGCCACATGAGAAACTGGGACTAATATGGAGGGCTGTCGCTGCCCCAACCCCCTGCTGCCAATGCCCTGTGCTGATGCCATGGGCTAGACTGGGACCCCACATGGGCCACAGACTGTAAAATGCCCAGGTCTGATCTAAGTCATATCTGTGTCCTAAGATATGGGGCTTCAATCTATGTCTCAACCCCTCCTAATGCTCCTTATTGCAGAGGACTCTACAATAATTACCTCTGCCTTTTTCATTACAAGTAGTCTTCTTTTAGCAGCTGTCTTGATTAGTGACTGTTCAGGGTTATGACAGTGATGAAAAGGTAACTTTGTGACCAATCTTCACATTTATGACATTTGCAGGTTTATAATGTTAAAGAAAGATCATAAGCACAGTCACTTAGTTTCACTTAGTAACTATTTTGCTTAAAGTCCAAATTGCTAGTGCCAGTTGCAGTCACTAAACAAGAACTTCCTATATTTGCTCAATCTTTCATCATAAACATATCAATTATGCTGTTAATAATTAAATACCATGCTGATATTTAAATTTTCTTCTGTTTCAAATAGATATTCAAAACAAACCTTTTTCATCAGTCATTGTTCTCATTCATTTTGGGTTTCCAAATAACTTTTCCCATATTTTATCATCTTGTTCCCTCCCATCTACTTATGTCACCTATCTGAATAATTTTCCTGCCTGCCTCTGCCCCCTATTATTTACTTTCACAAAGAGCGTATTTTCTTTCTTTAGTTTTATTTGTTGATTCATGCATCTTATCATTTACAATAAAGTTAAGAAGCTAGGAGCACAAGTAGTGTTCTCATCAGTACTCCCAAGGAAAGGCCAACATCCATTGAGGGGAAAAAGAATTCTAGAAGTAAACCATTGGCTAAAGGGTTGGTGTTGCCAAGAAAACTTTGGTTTTCTGGATCATGGACTGCATTTCCTACACAAAGGACTCTTGGCAAGGGATGGGCTGCACCTCACAAAAACAGGGGAAAATGTACTTGGAAAAAGACTGGCCCAACTCATCAGGAAGGCTTTAAAATAAAATTGAGGGGGAGAGGTGACCAATCTTTAGAATCTCTAGAACCCTAAACCCTAAATCCCAAGAAAACAAATCAAACAACGAGGTAGGGAGTGATGAGAAAAAAGAAAAACTCAAACAACAATTAGGAGATGCAGGAAACATACCCACGGACAGGCATAAAAGTCTTAAATGCTTCTATACAAATGGTCAAAGCTTGGGGAAAAAACAGGGCAAACTAGAAGCAATAGTACACAAGGATGGGCATGACATAGTTGGCATTACAGAATCCTGACGGGACAAAACCCATTAATGGAATGGACTGATGGATGGATACAAATTGTTCAAAATAAACAGGTCTACAAAAAGAGGAGGAGGAGTTGCACTATATGTAAGAGAACACTACATATCTACAGAAATGCACATAATCAAAGATAAAATCTTTCCAGAATGTACATGAGCCAATATAAAAGAGAAAAAAAAGTGACATTGCCATAGGTGTATATTACAGGCCACCCAACCAATCAGAAGAAATAGATGAACTCTTCCAACCAGTTAACAAATGTATGTAGAAAGCATACCACAGCAGTAATGGGAGACTTCAACTATCCAGATATCAACTGGGAGACAAACTCTGCAGTGAGCGGGAGATCAAACAGATTTCTAACCAACCTAGCTGACAACTTTGTCATCCAAAAGGTGGAGGAGGGAACTAGACATAAAGGTATACTGGATTTAATTCTTACTAATAGAGAAGAAGTGATAGAGGGAGTTGAAGTTGCCAGAATCTTGGGTGAAAGTGACCATGTCATACTGGAATTTAATATAATGCAAACACTAGCAATAGTAAACTATCCAACCAGTGTCTTAAACTTCAAAAGAACCGATTTTAACAAATTCAGAGAACACCTAGGAAAGATTCCATGGATGAAAATACTAAAGGGGAAAACAACCCAAGAATTGTAGAAAACTCTGACAAATGCTATCATAAAAGCAGTCCAGCACAATACCACTGAAAAAGAAAAACAAGAAATTCAAGAAAAAACTAGCATGGCTGCACAAAGATCTCTCTGACAAACTGAAAGACAAAAAGGACAAATACAACAAATGGAAAGAGAGGCACATAACTAAGGCCGATTAGCAGCAGACAGCCAGAACATGCAAAGATGAAGTAAGGAAAGCAAAGGCTCAGAACGAACAAAGACTTGCAACAAAAATCAAAGATAATAAAAAAAAGTTTCTTCCAACATATTAACAACAAGGAAAAAGTCAAGGAAACTGTAGGTCCATTAAAGAGAGAGGATGGCAAGGAAATAACAGGCAGCATGGAGAAAGCAGAGCTGCTTAACTCATTCTTTGCATCAGTCTTCACACAAAAAGCAACTACAGCCCAACATACCAAAAAAACCATTGCAAAAGACAAACTAGGAACAAAAATTAAAATAAGCAGGAAAATGGGAAGAGAAAACCTATCCGACCTTGATGAATATAAATCACTGGGACCCGAGAGACTACATCCCAGAGTTCTGACGGAGCTGGCAGATGTTATCTCAGAACCACTGCACCATATCTTTTAAAAATCTTGGAGCAACGGGGAAATACCTGAGGATTGGAAAAGGGCTGATTCCTTTCCTTCAAGAAAGGAAAAAAATGGATCCAGGAAACTACAGACCAATCAGTTTAACATCAATACTTAGGAAGATACTAGAAAAGATAATAAAAAAACAGATCTGTGAACAACTAGAAGCAAACAAAGTTATAATTAATAGCATGGGTTTGTTAAAAACAGATCATGCCAAACCAATCTTATTTCATTCTTTGATAAAGTGATTAAACTAGTAGACCAGCAAAATGCTGTGGACATAGTATACTTAGATTTCAGTAAGGCATTTGATAAAGTAGACCACAACCTACTGCTTGGTAAGCTAGAAAAAGGTGGAATAGACAATATCCCCACCAGATGGATCTGTAGCTGGCTGACAAATCATACTCAACAAGTAGTCCTCAATGGCACTACATCCACATGGAGAGAAGTAAGTAGTGGGGTACCACAAGGTTCCATCTTAGGCCCAGTACTCTTCAATATCTTCATCAATAACTTAGATGGGGGAAATGAAGGGGAACTCATCAAATTTGCAGATGACACTAAACTGGCAGGAGTATCCAACACCTCAGAAGATAAATTCAGGATCCAAAAAGATCTTAACAAACTTGAACAATGGGCCCTATCCAACAAAATGAGTTTCAATGTGGAGAAAAGCAAAGTTTTACATTTAGGCAGGAAAAATCAAAGGTACAAGTATAAATTAGGCGAGACCTGGCTTAAAAACAGCAACTGTGAGAGGGACCTTGGAGTCCTAGTGGACGATCACTTGACTATGAGTCAGCAGTGTGCAGCAGCAGCCAAAAAAGTTAATACAATCCTGGGTTGTATAAACAGAGGCATAGAATCAAGATCACATGAAGTATTAGTACCGCTTTATAAAACCACAGACCACACCTGGAATACTGCAGCCAATTTTGGTCACCATATCACAGAAAAGATATTGAGAGTTTGGAAAAAATTCAGAAAAGAACAACTAAGATGATCAAAGGCCTGGAGACAAAGAACGGCTGCTTGGGTTTGGCTAGTCTAAAGAAAAGAAGAAATAGGGGAGACATGGTAGCAGTATTCCAATATTGGAGGGGCTACCACAAAGAAGAGGGGGTCACATTATTCTCCAAAACACTAGAGAGCAGGATAAGAAACAATGGTTGGAAACTGATCAAAGAGAGAAGCAACCTGGAATTAAGGAGAAACTTCCTGACAGTGAAGATAATTTACCAGTGGAACAGCTTGCCTTCAGAAATCATGGGTGCTCCATCACTGGAGATTTTTAAGAAGAGACTATATAGTCACTTGTCTGAGATGGTATAGGTTCTCCTGCTTGAGCAGGGGGCTGGACTAGAAGATCTCCAAGGTCCCTTCCAGCTCTATTTTATTCTATTATATACCGTTCATTGTCACAAGTCTCAAGCTGGTGTACAAAAACTGAAGAATGTTTTTAATAAAACCAGGAACTGTTACAACAATAATAGCACTCGTCTACAAATTTTGGGAAATTATCTACCTCTGAGATAAAATGTGTTAATTCTTACATACTTTGATTAGATGAATTAGAAAACAGGTGGTAAAGATTTATACACAGGCGAGTATATTTCCCTACAAGGGAGAGAGGTGTCTAATGATCATGATGCCTCATAACTTCTCGACAAAGTACGGTAGAACAATGAAAATGGTACCACATGGAAGTGTATAAATTTATCCTCACTTTGAGACTAAAGATTATTACCTAACTGAAATTTATTGTCCTTTTATTGCAAGGCACATTTGTCTTGGTCAGATCTATGCATCATATAGTTACATCTGGTGGCTTATGAAAGTGTCATTGCCTAACATTTTCAAGGAACAGTTGTGTGATATTTTCCCTCAGAAGCCAAGATGCCTTGAAACTGTGTAAACAATGTGTAAACAATCTTCTGCTAAAGTTGTGCTGAGGTTACATTTGCATCTCAAAAGTGCAGTATGACGGCAGTGGTAAAAAAAAGGCATATCACCTATATTTTGGATGCAAAATAGGGGATAAGGATAAAGGCCCCTCATTATTGTTGCATTACATGTGCAATTCATCTGCATCATTGGCTACACAAGAAGAAAAAGTCCATGCCATTCATAGTCTCTATGGTGTGGAGGGAACTCACCAATCATAGTAGTGACTGCTATTTTTGCATGGTTCCCCCAATTGCAAAAGGAATCTCAAGAAAGAAGAAGTGGACTGTGGAATATCCAAATATGCATCCTGTACCCTATGGGGAGGATTTGCCAATTCCAGATCCACCAGAAGCCTACTCTCTAGTCTCAGATGATAATAAAGACGATAAGCAGGATGGAGCTGATCTGGAGCCATCTATGTCAGTGGACCCAAACTTTAGCCCACCTATGCTCTTCCTGAACTGCATCTAATTTCACAGAATGAACTAAATGACCTGGTCAGGGATTTGGAATTGTCTAAGAGTAAGGCAGAGCTACTGGGCTCCAGATTACAATAGTGGAACCCAGGGCTTTTTTTCTCATAGAATGCCCAGAACGGAGTTCCGGCACCTTTTTTGGATGGAACCTTGTAGGGTAGGCAAGGTGGGTTGTATGACGTATGTGAGTTCCGCCACCTTTTTTTTTTTTTTTTTTTTAGAAAAAAAGCACTGGTGGAACCTATTGCAGAGTGAAAAAGCATGAAAATGTTACATGAAAAACCAATAAATGAATGGAAGGTTATTGGTATCAATAAAATGATAAATTTATAATGATTGGTGTGGCACCATTCTCATTGTTATATCACATTTTGTAGAAAAATTATAGAGCATAATCGCACATCCTCCTCGTAATTTTGAATTATTTTGATGCAATTTGGACCTGAAGCTCTATCTTGGAAACTGGAGCCAATTAATACTCAGGACTTAATTTTTATTTTTATTTATTAATGACCCAATTCTGGTAAAATTTAGTTACTTTCATTTTCAAGGCTTTCTCTTTGTAGACATCTAATAGGCATACAATGAGGCCCCAAATGCTCAGTGGAGCATCAGATTTTGCGTGATTTCTGAAAGCCACAGATGTTCCCAGTTGTAGGAAGCTTCCGAGATGATTTTGGAGAAGCCACCCAGAAGCTTTAAGACAATAGGTACAAAATCATAATGTCTTAAAACAAGAGATGAGGGAAAGTGTGTGAAAGGAATTCAGACTGACTGTCCCCTAATTCCTGAAATTAAAAAAATCTGTTACTATAGCCTATATCCATTAGGTATATTTCTAGTCTTTCTGTGGAAACTGAACTGGTTTACCTTGTAGAGCTGATGTTAGCATTCTGTATTTTGGAAAATAATGAGTTCCATGGCCTTGGAGCAGCTACAATGGAGGCAGTTGTGTTGTTGGGTCGTTTTTTTTAACATGGAGTAGAATTTCCAGGAGACCCTTTTCTTATATTGCACTATTGCAATCTTCCATATGTCCATAGATATTGGTCTCAATTGCCAATCATAGGTTTTGTCAGTCAATGTCAGCCTTGTGAGGTAGTCCAGGCAAGAAGCACATCCAGATGAACTAATCCAACTTTTTTGTAAGGCTACATTAACAGAACCTTGCAGTGTCAAAGTGCCGTTCTTTCCTCTTTAAGCCCCAAGAAACTAGGGATAGTCCTTCTCAGCCACCTGACCAGCCCACATGCCTGTTGGAGGCTAAGCCATCTCTTATCTGACCATTCCATTGGCTGCATCTCTTCCCCTTGTCTCCCAAGGCCATTCCCACATACCATTATAGTCAAAGCTTTAATGTTTTTTTTTTCATAATACAGAAAAGAGAATGACCAGGATAGCAGTCTTAGCCATAGCAGTGCTATGGGAAACATTCTTTGATGGCAGTAAGGAAAATATTATTCAGCTTGGGCATATTTTTGTCAGTGTGCCACCACACAATATTCCAGTTTTATCCCAATAATGGTCACGTTAGTCTAAGCAAAGTAGACTATTTAATCTAGGGGCTTTCCTTCTTGCAGACAAACATTCTATTGCTTGTATCCCACCAACTCAGAAGTAGAGGTAGTTTATTGACCTTCATTCAGGGTTCTGTTTTGCAATTGGCCTCATGGCAGATGTTTATCAACAGCAGATGTTTATCAACAGCAATTTTGTGAATGGGCAAGGTTGCCTAGTGTTTTAGCAATCTCTTCAACAGCGACATGGGAAAGAAAGGTCTAAGTTGAAGTATTATAATTGGGGGGAAAAGCAAAAAGATGTCCATTCTAATTGAAAAGGGCTGAAATAGCAGTGTACCATTGGCTCTGGCCTTTCTCACCCATAACGATAATGTTGGCTGTGTGGATCAAAGATGCAACTCACTAATAGGCAGCTTGCCAGCTCTTAAGGACCTCATTGTAGGTGCCTGCCTTTTTGTGAAAGGGTGGAAGTTAACTCAGCTACTGTATAAATGAGTATAATGAAAATGGTGCCCAGGGACACATTTGGTCTTCATTAACAAGAGCTCAGTAGCTATTTTGTCATTTTTCTTGTTTGTCATAAAAATAAATACACTTTAATAGATGATCTAACTGAGCAGGCTTTGGCAACAAAATGGACTGTGCCCTATTATATCTGTGATGTGTGTAATTTAAAGCAAGGCAAGAATATTAAAACATTTCCATTTTGTTCATGAGAGAAAATGACAAAGATTTAGATTCTGATTGCAAAGGAATGAAAAAAAACAGGACATTTTCAGAGTGCTTTAAATCATGCATTCCATTATATGGAGTTCAGACTATAAACGGTCTATTTCAGGATAATTAATCATGTTGGGGTATTTTTTTTTCCAGATCCAAAGTTTGCATTTGACTAAAAAAAATGTTTTATGAGGAAAGAGATGCTTAAGCACCTTAATAGATTGTACAAGGGCCAGAAAGGAATTTGGAGGGCATTTCCCGTTCTCTTACAGGTCAAAATTGCCATCAGTTAGAAAGATTTAAAGAAGACATTGAAGAGCCCAAGGGAAATTCTGTGGCTGATGAGAAAGAGCTTGATTTCAACACAAGGGCATGTGTGGATTTCCGGCATGGAGGTTGATAATATAAATTAGAGGAGTAGTTGAGTTGTCATTTAATAAACGTATTAGGTTCCATAACTAACTTTTGGTGCTTATATGATGGATCTATTTCCTCCAGGATTTGATAGCAGCCCAATGGAAAGATCACATTTCCAGAAGGATGGTAGATGAACTGATTCCTTTTCACCAAGGACTGTGTGTTTGATTTTAATGTTATTAAAAAAAACCAATATATACCAGATAGAGGTTATTATATAACCAAACAGGGAGCAGAAGAATATAAAAAAATATATAATATAGAATATATAAAAAAAGCTTCCACTGGTTCAGAATCATTGGTTTGGCAATACAGTCTTTCTTGCTAGTATTGTTTATGCTAGACATTGCAAAAGGTAAACAATACTGTTCTAACATTCCTTCTTTACAATGTCCTTTCACTGTATGGCCCAGAGTTATCTGGAACATCAATGTCATTTCCCCCTACTGTAATTCATCACAGTTGGCAGCCTGAAGCATACTTTTTTAACCATTACACTATTGTCTGTGGTAATGTCCCATAGGAATGAAATTGCAAAGCAGTTTCACAAATTAGATGATACCACAAAGATAGCTGCAGTTTCTAATCACAAACTATGTCCTACTGAAACAAGGTCACCTGGATTTGTGAGACCTTGATAAAAATTTGTGAGACCTTGATAAGGATTCATCTTTTCCTTTCCTTTCCTTTCCTTTCCTTTCCTTTCCTTTCCTTTCCTTTCCTTTCCTTTCCTTTCCTTTCCTTTCTTCCTTTTTAAAGTAAAAAAACCTTTAAACTTGTCTTTGAAACTTAACAAGAGACCCTGTAGGAGAAGACTTTTAATTTTTTTTTTCTTTGCAAAATCTTTACATACATTCTTTCAAAGTTACAACAGAGAATTTAACCAGTAATAGGAGCCTAGTGGTGGATGGGAGAGTTAATTTAGATTTGGTTACAAAATGCAAAACTAATTAAACTCTCTGAAACCATTTCTCCTGATTCCAAAGCAGTTATATTAATCTTTTATAGAAGAGAAAGGAAGGAAGGAAGGAAGGAAGGAAGGAAGGAAGGAAGGAAGGAAGGAAGGAAGGAAGGAAGGAAGGAAGGAAGTAAGTCCTGATTAGAGAATGACCTTGTGCATCATAGCTTAGTTTTACTATATAAAACAGATTAGATCTACTATAGTAACATCCAGGGGCAACTTCCAAAAAAGTTAAGAAAGCAGGTTCAACTTCATGAAGGTCTGCCTCCTTTTGTATGTGTGTTGCATATGACACATGTTTTATAAAAGAGGGCAGCTCTTTCATACATCTTGATATTTTTCAACTCCCCCTCCCTCTCTTTAAAATTTATTTTAATTTTAACACTGGGTCATGATTTCTTGATGAGCCCTACTCCAACCTAACCACCTGACCAGCCACACTCAGCATGTGGTCCTCAATGGAACTGCATCTACATGGAGGGAAGTGTGTGGTGGGTGCCCTAGGGCTCTGTTCTGGGCTCAGTGCTCTTCAACATCTTCATCAATGATTTGGATGAGAGGATAGATGGGGAACTCATCAAATTTACAGATGACACCAAGCTGGCAGGAATATCCAGCACTCCAGAAGATAGGTTTATGATACAGAAGGATCTTGGCAGACTTGAACATTAGGTGCTATCTAACAAAATGAAATTCAATGGTGAAAAAAGTAAGCTTCCACATTTAGGTAAGAAAAACAAAATGCACAGGTATAGTATAGGTGGTACCTTGCTCAATAGTAGTAACTGTGAGAGGGATCTCGGGGTCCTAGTGGACAATCACTTAAATATGAGCCAGCAGTGTGCTACAACCAACACAGTGCTAGGCTGCATTAACAGAGGGATAGAATCAAGATCATGTGAAGTGTTAATACCAATTTACAATGCCTTGGTAAGGCCACACTTGGAATACTGCATCCAGTTTTGATCACCAGACGTAAAAGACGTTGAGACTCTGGAAAGAGTACAGAGAAGAGCAACAAAGATGATTAAGGGAGTGGAGGCTAAAACATACAAGGAATGGTTGCTAGAATTGGATATGTCTAGTTTAATGAAGAGAAGGACAAGGTGTGACATGATAGCAGTATTCCAATATCTCAGGGGTTGCCACAAAAAAGAGGGAGTCAAGCTATTCTGCAAAGCACCTGAAGGCAAGACAAGAAGCAACAGATGGAAACTAACCAAAGAGAGAAGCAACCTAGAACTAAGGAAAAATTTCCTGACAGTTAGAACAATTAATCAGTGGAACAACCTGCTTCCAGAAGCTGTGAATGCTCCAACACTGGAAGATTTTAAAGAAGAGACTGGACAGCCATTTGTCTGAAATGGTATAGGATTTCCTGCCTGAGCAGGGGTTGGACTAGATGACCTCCAAGGTCACTTCCCGCTTGCTGGAACAACGTGGTTGTTCCAGCAAGCGGGACTGGCCTAGGGGATTTTATAGGGGTTTTAATTACTTTTAAATTGGACATTCTCAAATATTTCGTTTTAATTAAATTTTAACTAGGTGTAATATGTTAGCTTTTTATCATTTGTCAGCCGCCCTGAGTCCGAAAGGAGAAGGGCGGGATATAAATGCAATTAATAATAATAATNTTGTTGTTGTTGTTGTTGTTGTTGTTGTTATTCCTCTTTATATTCTTGACTGATTAGAACTTATCAAGGAAATCCAATGTATCTGAAGAGACTTAGGTGGGAAAAGTTGTTTGGTGGTTCATTATAAGCTGGACACATCACTATTTTTAACTTTATATGATGTTTCCAAAGATGTTTCGACTGACATTTTATTCATAGTATTCTTCACACATAACATAGATGCACAAAAATCTTGTGGAAATGAAACATTACATGGAATATTTCATCCAGTAATCAGAACAGTAAATAGAAAAAAGCCCATTGTAGAATGGTCAATGAAAGAAAATAAAAAATAAACACTCTGCAAAGAGATGTGTAAGCTTGAATAATAGGCACGCAAAAAGTTATGTGAAATAATCCAGAAATTAGTGAAATGTCTGTTTTATTCTACTTGACTGCAAGATATGTTAAACTGCCTTCTAGCTTTCTAGTTCCCTGTCTTATTGACAAAAGACATTGTTTATGAATGAAGATTTTCCATGGCTAAAGACTCAATAAATCTGAATGAACATCATTCACAGATGACTGCTTATTTCTGAAATACATTAGGGCATATATATTGAATTTCACCATGCAAATTAAGCAAAACCACAGTGACAAAAAGGCAGAGTCTGTCATCCATCATATTCAAGCAACTATTAGACAAATTATGATAGTCATGTGCAAATCAAAGGTACAGATTAGCTGTAGTCTTATGACCCCTCTTATTTCTAATTTAGACCTCAGTAGCAGGGAGAGAAGTCCTGTGAGGAAATTGTGAAGGATGTTATATTAAACACTCTCCCTTCCTCTAAGCTGTTAAAAGGAATATCTCTCACATAGTTTTGCATAATGGTTTGGCTCATTGTTATCTGTCACCTATTAATTAGCTCCCTGCTTCTTTTTATGAAAACACATAGTTTCCCAATCTACTGAAAGAAAAAAAAGAAAAAGAAAAACTAGATAATCAGTCATATGAAATTTTAATTGTGGCAAGTGAATGAATGGTTTTGTGGGGCACTGATGTCATGGATCTCTAGGAGAGTTACCCTCACCACTTATTCCATCCAGTTTTAAGGAAAGGTGGCATTTGGAATGCGGATCATAATTCAATATGCCAGTTAAGTTAAAACATTCATTTTGGAGGGATACATATTATATGCCTTATGGTGATTTCTCTCATTGTATATAAGCCAAGACCAACCTTTCAATATTTAAATATACTCGGATTCCTAGCCTAGAGGGATCTCCCAAATAGTAAGTCCAGGAAGTAAAAAAAGAGAGTTGAAGTTTTTCTCCTGAGGCTCCCAGCATAATTGAGGAACAGTCTTCATTACAATTTTAGGGAAATGAGCTGTTAACTTGATTTCAACAACTTCAAAATTCTACTCCTCAGTAAGTATACATTAAATGCATTCATCATTTTGATTCTAAAAGTCATACTTAGAATGTATCGTGTTCAGTGCCTTCCTATATTCCTGTTAGCAGATAAATGAAGAACATACAACATACATTGTTTTCTTTCTCCCTCACACTGCTCACATAAAATAACCTTTTTTTAAAACAAATATGATTCCACATTATCCTGTGACAGTTCCAAGTCTGGTACATATTATCCTAGAGCAGAAATACTTGTAAATCCAGGAGTACCACATCCATCCTGAAAGCCAGGATGTTCTATGGCTTGGGAGCTCAGGGTTCATTATGCTGTTAATCATAAAAACTCAGTATGGGACACTCTCTCATTCTGCCCAGATGGGGAATAAAACGAAGACAGATCTCTATGTTAGCTGCCTTGAACTCCTAGAGCGGGGGTGTCAAACCAGTGGCCTGCGGGCAGGATGCATCATGCACAGGCCACACCCACCCCGGCTCTGCAAAGGCAAAAAATGTTGCAATACATCAAGATACATCATGTGACACGATTGAGTTTGACACTACCGTGTCCTAGAGAAAAGGCAAGATAGAAATCTCAGAAATAAATTTTCCAACACACTATGGCCCACTCTTTGTATACTTTCTTTAGGTCATCCCTGATGTTAGAAAATTTGACACTGGTCTGTGTGGGGGTGAAAGTCTGGTGAACTGCTCAAGTGATATTGAGGTTGCTTAATGGTAAAACAAATGCAGTCATTTGTTTCAAATGCAGAAATTAGGAAATATAAATATTCTTAATTTCTGGGATGCAATTGTACTAATTTTGCAAAATTCAGTACACATGATCAATTTTCCAAAACTTTGTCTGATAGATACTTCATCCTTTAAACTGAACAAAGTGTCTTAATTTTGCCACATTAATCTATTGTACACATATGAGCGGTGCGGTGGCCTAGAGGTGAAGATGTTTGCTTATCATTTGGAAGGTTGAGAATTCAATCCCAGGCAGCAACAGATGTTTCTCTATCAAGGTGCAAAGAGAAAATATTTACCGTGAACTCCACATACTGTAGGTGTCAGGAAGGGCATCCAGCAAGTAAACACTCAGCGTCATTCAGTTGCCCCGACCCTACCCTGAAGCAAGAAATTAAAGGGCTGTAAAAAGAAAAAAAATCTATTGCATACCTATCATAAATCTGTTTGTGCAAACAGTTAAAAGTTTTTATAAACTATGCTATATGACCTATCTGGAAGAAGGGATAGGCTCTGGAGCTATGAATGCAAAATTGGCTGCTCTTCATCTCCAGAAGATGCTATTTGTAAGTGGAAAGCCCGGAAGGGTTATCTCCTAAACTAACATCCCTCATACCAGAATCACTCCTTATTATTGATGGCAGTTGTTGATCTTTATTTTCTCCAGCCACCAACACTGACTATCCTAATTCATTCCACTCATCAGCTTCTGGGTGAAGAATGGTTAGATGCTGTCTTATTCTTATTTCTTATTTATAAAGATATAAGATATGTTCTATCACACATCAGAAAATAGTTCCATGAAACTAGTGAAATTCTATTGGAATTGGAAACTAATCAAGGAGAGAAGCAACCTAGAACTAAGGAGAAACTTCCTGACAGTTAGAACAATTAATCAGTAGAACAACCTGCCTCCAGAAGTGGTGAATGCTCCAACACTGGAAAATTTTAAGAAGAGACTGGACAGCCATTTGTCTGAAATGGTATAGGGTTTCCTGCCTGAGCAGGGGGTTGGACTGGATGACCTCTAAGGTCCCTTCCAACTTTATTATTATCTTTTATTCATTAAACATGAACCTCAGTCAACTGAACATTCAAATTGGCTGGCACTGATGGTTCACACGGGTTGCTACCAGCATCCTAGGTGTCAACCAGGTACCTCCTTAAAATATAAGATGTTCCAAGTAGCGCAGTTTTTTGTAACATTGCTGGAGTTATTGCAGGAAGCTGCAGTTTCTTGATGTATTTTGCAAAGTTTTTGGACATAGTTTCCATTGCCCCGATGACAATGGGTACCACTGTTACATGTTTCATCCATAATCGCGCAGTTTCGATGGCCAGGTCGCGATATTTCGTAATTTTTTCCAGTTCTTTTTCTTCGACTCTAGTATCTCCTGGTACAGTGATATCAATCAGCTGTACGCTTCGGTTCTCTACAACTGTGATATCCGGCGTATTGTGTTCCAAATGGCGATCTGTCTATGTTCGAAAGTCCCACAAGATCTTCACCCTCTCATTCTCAACATTCAATATTATTATTATTATTATTATTATTATTATTATTATTATTATTATTATTATTATTATTATTATTATTATTATTATTATTATTATTATTATTATTATTATTATTATATTCTTGGTTTTGATAATGGGGTATTGAAATTCTGGCAGAGTTTTCCCCTTTCCTTTTATAACAAAGAGAATCAAGATGGATAATCTTAGATTTGTTTTTCACTCCTTCTGTCTTTCAGGGCAAAGTTGATATCTATGTAACCACTTTTGTAACCCTTCTTAGGGGTTATTTATGATTATGGAAACTAATCAAGGAGAGAAGCAACCTAGAACTAAGGAGAAATTTCCTGACAGTCGGAACAATTAATCAGTGGAACGACTTGCCTCCAGAATTTGTGAATGCTCCAACACTGGAAGTTTTTAAGAAGAGACTGGACAACCATTTCTCTGAAATGGTATAGGGTTTCCTGCCTGAGCAGGGAATTGGACTCTATTATTATTATTATTATTATTATTATTATTATTATTATTATTATTATTATTATTATTATTATTATTATTATTATTATTATTATTATTATTATGGATCAGCGCACAGTCAGCCAGATGTTCAGACTGGATTTGGCATTTTGTCTACCTATCGAGTCCTTACCAAGGACCTGGGATAGGCAGATGTGGATGTTTGATGGTATTACAGATATCGTCGCAGGATGAATGCAGTTCCTAGTAAGGCTGCCTTTTGCAATTGACTAATGGTGAATTTGTCAATGCCAATGGTGTTCAAGTGGTGCTCAAGTTGTTTTGGGATTGCACCCAAGGCACCTATTACTATTGGTACTACCCTTGCTTGCTTTTGCCACAGTCTTTCTATTTCTATTTGTAGGTCTTTGTATTTTGTTATCTTCTCCAGTTCTTTCTCGTCTATTCTGCTGTCTCCAGGCACTGCCATGTCCACTATCCAGACTTTTTTGTCTTTCTTATCAACAATTGTTAAGTCCGGGGTGTTATGTTGCAGGTGCTTGTCTGTTTGAATTCTGAAGTCCCAGAGCAGTTTAACTTTATCATTTTCTATGACTTTCTCTATTTTATGATCCCACCAGTTCTTGCTTACAGGCAAATGATATTTCTTGCAGATCTTCCAATGCACC
>NW_015386504.1:334650-389160 GCF_001527695.2 Protobothrops mucrosquamatus | reverse complement strand
ATTTGGTCTTTCTTGTAGGCCAGTTTGGTCTCTCCAGTAGTCAGTAAGCCTTCCTGATATACTAATTTTAGTGCATCTTCATCACTGTCCTTCAGATATTTTTCCAAAGCTATTTTTTCTTCTTCAACCATCTGATGTACTTGCAGCATTCCACGCCCACCTATTTGCCTTGGTAGATAAAGTCTGTCAATGTCACTACTGGATGAAGGGCATGATTCATTGTCATTATTTTTCTGGTCTTCCTATCCATTGCTTTTAGTTCTGCTTGAGTCCAGTCCACTATTCCAGCTGTGTATCTAATGACTGGAATTGCCCAGGTGTTGATTGCCTTCATGGTATTTCCTCCATTGAGTTTGGATTTTAAGATATTCTTCACTCTCTTGATGTATTCACCTCTAATCTTTTTCTTGACTTCAGTGTGCTTGATGTTGTCAGCTTGAAGGATACCCAAGTATTTGTAGTAATCGTCCTCATCCAGACTCTTAATGTTATTTTTGTAGGGCATCTTGATTCCTTCAGTTTTCACTATTTTTCCTTGTTTGATAGTAAGTGTGGCACATTTGTCCAAGCCAAACTCCATTGCAATATCTTGGCTATATATATGGACAGTGTTGAGCAGCGATTCTATTTCAGATGATGTTTTTCCATACAGTTTCAGATCATCCATGTAAGGGAGGTAGGATAGTCTGGCAGATGTTTTTGATGTCCTGAGTTATTCAGTATTGTTGACAAAGGAAACAGTGCAATAACAAATAGTAATGGTGATAATGAATCTCCTTGAAATATTATTATTATTATTGTTGTTGTTGTTATTGTTGTTGTTGTTGTTGTTATTGTTGTTGTTGTTGTTGTTGTTGTTATTATTATTATTATTATTATTATTATTATTATTATCTGCTCTACATAAGGCAAATGAGAGTTTGGTATAATGGTTAAGGCACCAGACTAGAAACCAGGACACCATGAGTTCTAGTCCCACTTTAGCCATGAAAGCCAGCTGGATAATCCTGGTCCAGTCACTTTCTCCCATCCTTACAGAGCAAGTAATAGCAAACTACTTCTAAATTCTTGCCACAAAACTGCAAGGACTTGTCTAGGCATCAAAAAACAATAAAAAATAAATAAATAACCCACACGACTATAGGACAAACAAAATAAAAGAGATGATTAGAACAATATAAAACTTATTTTCTGGATTTAAAGTAAGTAGTGAAAATGAGAAATCTTTCAACAGTCAATTCTAATTTTTATTTGCAGCTTATTGGCTTTCACGTATGGCTTATCTTTTAAGAAATGTCTACAAACTATTTAAATCTGAAAGCAAAAACATGTGCAAATGGAATATTGCCATCAACATTTGAATAAACAAAGGGCATCAGATAGACATGCATTCATCTGTGTAAATCTTTGTAATGGCCCAAGAATTTTGATACAGAAATTAAAAAAATAGAAGAATTAAAAAAGGAAGGCCTAGCGAGAAAATTTAACAATACATAGGATATAATTTTATCTCTACAAAGTATTTGCCATTTTTTTTTCAGAAAAGCGATTAACAGATTATGAGCTAATCTCTTGTTAAGAAACAAAAATGTGAAATTATAGGATAGTAGAAATAATAAAGAAAATGATTAAAAACAATTTCAAAAACAATAAGAAGGTAGAATTGCTAACACTTTCTTTGCACTTGTCTTTTCACAGTAGTAAAGAACGCTTTTTAAACATAATTAAGGAAAGGAAGGGGATTCAACATAAGAGCCCACTTTATCATTTTAAACAAATTCAGGTCTCCAAGGCCAGGCAAATTAAATCTCCAGGATGTTGAAAGATTTCTCAGAATTTACTGTAATCTCTGGAAGCTCCTGGAGAACAAGTACAACAGCTTGGAAAAAAGCAAATATAAACTCAGTATGAAAAATGGGATGTGGAAGACCCTAAAAAAATACATCTGCATCAGGAAGGTATTAAGAGAGATTGCCTAGCAGCATGTCAGCAGGCACTTAGAAAAAAAAGCCCTGCCATTATCTGGAATAATCATGGGTTTGTCAAAATAAGTCATATCAGATCAATCTCATCTCTTGGGTGACTACTTTGGTGAGCAAGTGACTGCTGTAGACAGCATATACCTTGAGTTCAGTTAAGCATTTGACAATTAGAATAGAATCGAGCTGGAAGGGACCTTGGAGGTCTTCTAGTCCAGACCCCTGCTCAAGCAGGAGAACCTATACTATTTCAGACAAGTGACTGTCCAGTCTCTTCTTAAAAACTTCCAGTGATGGAGTGCCCACGATTTCTGAAGATCTCCCATGATAACCTTTTGGACAAACTTATTTCTGTTGAATAAAAGGTGGTTTACTAATTAGACAGCTATGTCCAAAACATCCTCCTAAATGATTGTGCAGTGAAGGTTTCAACTGAGATCCCACTGGAGTCTATCTGCTGGCTACTGCTATTCAATATTTTTTAGTAATGACCTGTGTGATGGAGTGGAAGGGATTCTTATCAAATGTGCAGATGATGCCTAGCTGCAGGATTGGCTAATGCCTTGGAAGACAGAATTGCCATTCAGCTTCTTGAGGGGCCTGAATATTGTTCAGATTCAAAGAAATTATGATCAGCAGTGGCAGGTGTAAAGGAGCGTGTCTGCACAGGAAAAAGCAAACAAAGTACAGGTATGGAATGGATTTACTTGGCAGCAATAGCAATAACACGTAGACTTATATACCACTTTATAGTGCTTTACAGCCCTCTCTAAGCAGTTTACAGAGTCAGCATATTGCCCCCAACAATCTGGATCCTTCTTTTACCAACCTTGGAAGGATGGAAGGCTGAGTCAACCTTGAGCTGATCAGAATCAAACTGCTGGCAGTTGGCAGAATTAGCCTGCAATGCTGCATTCTAACCACTGTGCCACCACAGCTCATAGTGCATTCTCGCAATACATGTGAGAAGAATTCAAGAGTGCAATTGGACCACTGGTTGAATATGTAAGCAATGTGATGCAGCAGTAAAGGGACCAATCAGATTTGAGCTGTTTTAAGTGTTGACTCTGGAAAACCTACTTGATTGTTATCTTCTTGATTCTTCTGAATAACTCTTCCTTATGATCAATTCTCCAGATACATTGCACTGCAGTCTTCTATCCTACAAGCTAAACTTAATCAGCATCTTAAACCAATTGTATGTTTTTCTTTCCCTAATCATCTTATTTGCTTTCCTCTGGACATGTTGTAATTTGTCAGTAGCCTTCTTAAAATACAGTGCCCAGAACTGGACTCAGTATTCTAAATGTGGTGTGACCAATGCAGAATAGAGAAAGAAACTGAGTTCTTTGATCTTGTCATTATATTTCTGTTGATACAGCCTAGGAACTGCAATCTATGTCACATTGTTGACTCATATTCAGCTTGTGTTCCTTCAGGCCACCAGATGCTTTTTTCATGAACCACTGCCCAGTATTGTCCCATCCATCCTATAATCATGCTTTATTTTTTTCCATACTCAGATATAGATTTCGTATTTGTTGAAATGCACTTGAATTTGTTGAAATTTACCTTGCTAGTTTCTGCCTATTGAAGCAGATTATCCCAGTCCTCCTGAAACTTGAGAATCTCTTTTAAGGCTTGTAGCATTAAGAATAAAACTGATATTGCTATTGAAAGAATATCCGTTTTCTTTCCTTTTTTATCTGCATTTAATTCTATAAGACACGCATAATAAAATGTTAAGAATCTAAGCATATTATATAAATATAATTGCATCAAAATAACATAATGTATTAAAACTGAGAAGATGGTGCAATAGGTGGTTTACAATATATGGTTAGATTCAGTATGTTAAAGGAATAAGCTATTTCCATATCAATGTTTTTGGTGTATTTTCAGTCCCTACTGAATGTCAGTCATTTATTCCTTTTTTTCTGATTTTATTAGCACTGCAATAGTTTTGGTTGTACTTTATAAAATAAAAATTAAAAAGGGGGGAAGTCAATGTACTTTGAATTGCTATCTTTGCATAGCCTAAAAAAATAATAATTATATTTTCTAATCCCTCCTCCAAGTCATTTAAAAGTATGTGTTGAACAGAACTGGCTCCTGTGGTTATGCTATTCAATTCTTCCTTCCAGTTTAACATAGCGCATTGTCATACATTTGTTCAATACAATTGCTGTACCTCCGTCATGTCCATTTTATCTATGGAAGCCCAGCAGGTCCATACATGTTTAAGAAGCTTCAGTATTGGAACCTATTCACTATCTTCCAAGGAAAAGCCTTTGAAAGGAAAGGTAGCTTTGTTCTTTAATCCTTTCTGAAATATTATTCTGGGTTTTTTCTCTTCTTCCTGGCGTATCTCTAAATTTTCTCCATTTATTGGAAAATAGTTTTGTTTGTTTTACTTTAGAAAATCTGTCCACACTACACAGTGATTTCAACTGGAAAGAACACTCTGAAGGAAATCTATTTGAAATAGGGTCAATTGGCTGGGCCTCCTTTGAGCACTGGCAATGACTTTGTATGATCTTTTCTTCACAGAGGCCTTTTATCTGCTGATAAAACTTCAAGACAATAGCATACATTTCCCCCCTCCCCCTTTTCCAATAGTATCATTTTTGACTGTGTGTAGATGGAGAAAAAAGACATCACAGAAGGGAAGCCCTGTGAAAAATGCATAGCAACATCTTGCTAGGTAAATAAAGGCAGGCATCTAGCTAGAAAGAATACTGAAATAACAGGCTGTCAGTATAAACAACTGCATCAAAGCTATGCCTGTTTTGATTGATTTTTCTAGCCAACAGCATCAGGAAGCAAGCTGATGAAATGAAAGATCCCAGAAGAAAAAGAGGTTGAACCTGTAGGCAAACTCAAAAGGAGAGAATTGGGTGGGTCCCTGTGAAACTGCTGTGCTTCTCTCATATGTCGCTTAGAATTGCAACAAGGTCAGTAAATAGCTAAATAAACAACAGGGGTACAATTAGATCCTTCCAGAGGAACCGAGTCAAACCAAAGAAAGGTAGGCTGAATAGCAAGGGAAAATAAGATATGTGTTTCTTTTGAAAAGTGAGCTGTATATGATTTTGCCTAACAATCTGATTGTTAGGGTGTTTCAAAATAGCTAAGAAATAGGTAAGGTAAGGTAAGGTAAGGTAAGGTAAGGTAAGATAAGATAAGATAAGATAAGATAAGATAAGATAAGATAAGATAAGATAAGATAAGATAAGATAAGATAACCCTTATTGTCATTTTTTTTACTGTGGGCACAACGGCACACATCAAAAATGAAATTTAGTTGCCCGCTCTCAAGTGAAACACATACATGACACACACCTAAACATACTATGAACAACATATGTATTTTATGTATTTTAAAGTATTTTAAAAAGCTGTGGAAAAAAATGACTAAAAAACAGGCCCTTGTAAAACGTGTAAAATGGAACCAAAATTTCCAGTACAATCAATGACAATCACAACAGAAGAAATGATTAAGAAAAAAGGACATTGAAAAAGAAATGTGGCAGCCATAACTTAAAGTCATCTCTCTCTGTCTGACTCTGTCTCTGTCTCTCTCTCTTTCCTCCTCTCCCCCCTTTCTAAGTGTTTTTAACTCATGTTGGCTACTGAAGAGCTCTTGAGGTCTTGAAAACTTGCTTGCTCTGTTTTATCCCTGAGTTAGCATAACAACTTTTACTTACACAGTAGTCTTCCTCCCATAGGAACCCAGAGTAATAAAGATATGATGACCTAAGGCAAACATCCTCAAACAACTATATCACCACAGAATTATTATATCATTACATGGGTGCTGTCATTTAGCCCCCCCCCCACTGCTGCAGATGCCACTGACCTTACTGGAAGCATTTTGACATCGGAAGGAATTTACTGGAAGTGGAACAGTCTCAAGACACTTCCAATCAGACTGGGATGTGTCATTTTAATATTGGATTGTTCCAACTCAATGAGCTATAAAACCCCAATTTTACAATCACTTCTGTATCCAACTGGGTCTCTGTGTGTGCTCCTCTGTAAAGAACATAATATGGAATGGAGAGCATAGATGTTTTATTTTGTTATTAAGTCTGACACAGGTACTTACACAATTACAGATAATACACTAAATCAGAAAAAAACAAATCCCAGTTTCCCAAAAATGATAGATTGTGGTTTGATAAATGGCAGCTCTGAAGCAGAAGCATTTGCCTCAGGATGTCTTGATCTCAGCAAGAAATGAGTTATACTGTATACTGTAGCAACTATATATCTATGGCATTCTAGTAAACTGTCTACAATGGTCTTGTATCCCACCAGGTGACTTCTGATCTTCCTAAAGATAAATAATGCTGTGAGTCAACTACTATTACTACAACTATACTATGTTTTAGAAATCAACATGCATTTCTTCAGCCTATTGGGGTTTTTTTTTTGGGGGGGGGAGATATTTTTGAATGGAATACTAGGTAATAGATTTACTTAATTTATTAAATTTATATGTTGCCCATCTCATGCAAATTTAGTGGCAAAGCTTGCATCATTATCACCTTTCAGGAATAACTTTATGAGAAGATGCAAAGTCATATGAAAATATTTCATTCAGAAATGTCTTTGCCGATCTAGTAAGAACCAAAATGTGGATTCTTTTCTTTTTTTCACACCTTCCCCCTTGCCTTCTGCTAGCAATATGTAACTCAACTGGCAGCTGTCATTCCTTTACAAACTGATTTGGAAAACTTTGTGGTGCCTGTCAAGTGTGGAAAGTCCAGGGCTGTGATGGTTTGGTTCTAGCTCAGTGAACTAGAGTAATCAACCTGGGAAGCTTCTCTCTGTGGCCGTTCCAATTTGGCTTGAGGAGCAAGCCTTTCTTCTCAGCTTGTTTAGCAGAGCATAGGACAGTAACAATTCTTCTTCCATCTCAGAGAACTGTAAATATATTTAGTTGTTTCTCCAGTCTATCCTGATTACTAACATAACCAAGAAAAATAACCAAAGCCTCAGCCGTGACCTTCTTTTCAAAAGTGTACAAAATGCTCACTTGGTTAATAATCCTGTTTGTTTGTTTGTTTGTTTGTTTGTTTGTTCATTTGATGGGGACAAGGCCCTTTGAGTCAGTGTTGACTCCTGGCAACAGCTTCAACAAATTTTTGACAAGATTTCGGAAGTGGTTTGCCATTGCCTACTATCTAGGGCTGAGAGAGAGTGACAGGCCCAAAGTCACCTAGTTGGCTTTGTGCCTATGGCGGAACTAGAATTCATGGTCTCCTAGTTTCTAGCCTGGTGCTTTGATCACTAGACCAAACTTACTCTCAATAAATTATATAGCAGTTTATATTTATTATTAAGGTTCTATGCCACCCATCTTGCTGAGATTTTACTTTTTTAATGATCTATATAATAATAATAATAATAATAATAATAATAATAATAATAATAATAATAATAATAATAATAATAATAATAATAATAATAATAATAATAATAATAATAATAATAATAAAGTTGGAAGGGGCTTGGAGGTCATCTAGTCCAACCCCCTGCTCAGGCAGGAAACCCTATACCATTTCAGACAAATGGCTGTCCAGTCTCTTCTTAAAAACTTCCAGTGTTGGAGCATTCACCAGTTCTGGAGGCAGGTTGTTCCCCTGGTTAATTGTTCTAACTGTCAGGAAGTTTCTCCTTAATTCTAGATTGCTTCTCTCCTTGATTAGTTTCCATCCATTGCTTCTTGTCCTGCCTTCAGGCACCTTGGAAAATAGCTTGACTCCCTCTTCTTTGTGGCAGCCCCTGAGATATTGGAACACTGCTATCATGTCACACCTCGTCCTTCTCTTCATTAAACTAGACATACCCAATTCCAGCAGCCTTTCCTTATATGCTTTAGCCTCCAGTCCCCTAATCATCTTTGTTGCTCTTCTCTGTACTCTTTCTAGAGTCTCAACATCTTTTTTACATAATGGTGACGAAAACTGGATGCAGTATTCCAAGTGTGGCCTTACCAAGGCATTGTAAAATGGTATTAATACTTCACGTGATCTTGATTCTATCCCTCTGTTAATGCAGCCCAGCACTTTGTTGGCCTTTTTGGCAGCTGCAGCACACTGCTGGCTCATATCTAAGTGATTGTCCACTAAGACTCCGAGGTCCCTCTCAGAGTTACTACTATTGAGCAAGGCACCCCCTATACTATACCTGTACATTTGGTTTTTCTTGCCTAAGTGTAGAACCTTACTTTTTTCACCATTGAATTTCATTTTGTTAGATAGTGCCCAGTGTTCAAGTCTGTGCAGATCCTCCTGTATCCCAAGCCTGTCTTCTGGAGTGTTGGCTATTCCTGCCAGCTTGGTGTAGTCTGCAAATTTGATGATTTCCCCATCTATCCCCTCGTCCAAATCATTGATGAAGATGTTGAAGAGCACTGGGCCCAGAACAGAGCCCTGGGGCACCCCACTACACACTTCCCTACATGTAGATGCGGTTCCATTGAGGACCACACGCTGAGTACGGCCGGTCAGCCAGCTACAGATCGATTTGGTGATGATGCTGTCTAACCCACATTTTTCTATCTTATCAAGTAGTAGGTTTTGGTCTACTTTATCAAATGCCTTACTGAAGTCCAAGTAAATTATATCCACAGCATTCCTCTGGTCCACTAATTTTGTCACTTGGTCAAAGAATGCAATAAGATTTGTCTGGCATGATCTGTTTTTGACAAACCCATGTTGGCTTTTACTAATGACTTTGTTTACCTCTAGGTGTTCGCTGATTCATTGTTTGATTATCTTTTCCAGAATCTTCCCAGGTATTGAGGTCAGGCTGATAGGTCTGTAATTTCCTGGATCTATTTTTTTCCCTTTTTTGAAGATGGGAACTACATCAGCTCTCTTCCAGTCCTCTGGTAGTTCCCCAGTGCTCCAGGATCTTTGAAAAATATAGTTCAGTGGTTCTGAGATCACATTTGTCAGTTCCTTGAGAACCTTGGGGTGTAATCCATCTGGTCCTGGTGATTTGAACTCATCTAGGCTGGACAGGTGCTCACTTACCATTTTCTTGCCTATCTTAACTTGTGTTTCTAATCTGTTTTTCATGGTACTGTTTTTGATTGGTTGGACTGTTTATTCCCTTTGTGTAAAGACAGATGCAAAAAATGAGTTAAATAGTTCTACTTTCTCCCTGTTGCTTGTCACCTTCTTGCCATTTCCCCCCACTAATGGACAAAACATTTCCTTAACTTTTTTCTTGTTTTTTACATGTTGAAAGAAGTTTTTTTTTTTGTTATTTTTGAGTTTGGTTGCAAGCCTTAGTTCATTTTGAGCCTTAGCTTTCCTCACTTCATCTTTGCAGGCTCGGGCTATTTGCTGATATTCTGACTTAGTTATGTGCCCCTCTTTCTACTTTTTATACTTGTCCTTTTTATCTTTCAATTTATCAGAGAGTTCTTTATGCAGCCATGCTGGTTTCTTTTGAGAGCTGTTATTTTTCTTCTTTGTTGGTATTGTGCTAGACTGGGTTTTTATCTCACTTTTCAAAATTTCCTAATCTTCTTGAGTTGTTTTCCCCTTCAGGATTCTCATCCATGGAATCCTTCCCAAGCTCTCTCTAAGTTTATTGAAATTAGCTCTCTTAAAGTCCAAGACTCTTGTTTGACTGTGTTCTATTGCTTGTGCTTCCATAATGTTGAATTCTAATATTGCATGATCACTTCCCCCCATGGTTCCTGTGGCTTCAACACCTTCTATCATTTCATTTCTGTTAGTGAGAATTAGATTCAAAATGGCTAATCCCCTAGTTCCCTTCTCTACTTTTTGGGAGACAAAGTTGTCTGCTAGGTTTGCCAGGAACCTGTTTAATCTTCCACTTGGTGCAGAGTTCATCTCCCAGTTGATGCCAGGGTAATTAAAGTCCCCCATTACTATTGTGATGTGCTTCCTACATATCTTAGTTAGCTGACTAGCAAAAAGTTCATCTATTTCCTCTGTTTGGTTTGGCAGTCTATAGTATACACCTATGGCAATGTCATTTCCGCCCCTTTTATATTGACCCAAATGCACTCAAGACAGTTTTCAACATTGTTATACTCTATTTCTGTAGGGATGTAGTTATTTCTTATATAGAGAGCAACTCTACCTCCTCTTTTGTTTGGTCTGTTTCTTTTAAATAATTTAAATCCCTCTAGCTGTGTGTTCTATTGTGGGTTTCCTCCCATCATGCTTCCGTAATGGCAACAAAAACATTTCTGCCCTCATTTACCTGAATTTCTAATTCACCCTGTTTACTGTTCATACTCTGTGCATTGGTGTATATACATTTAAGTCCTTTATGACTGACCCTGCATTTACTTTCTACATATCCTGTATGGTGTCTGAGTTTTCTTACCACCTGTTTGATTAGTGCACTTTGTGTCACACTCGTTGTTAAAAGCTTGATTTTGCTTGATAGCAAGGTTGATATTCTTGTCCACACACACATCTATGTTACACGCACTGATAACCCTATAATTTTTAGATTGCCGGGGACAGGGATGTTCTGTATCAGTTAACTCACTGTCCCCATTGTTTAGTTTAAATATTCCTCCAGAAAATCTGTGAATTTATTGCCAAGTAACTCAGTCCCTTTCTTGGACGGATGCAAACCATCTCTTTTGTACATTTTTTCATTGGACTAGCTGCAGGCATCGTGACTAATATAACCAAAGCCTTCCCCTTTACACCACTCCTTTAGCCACATATTGAATTCTGCTATATGCTGGCCTTTTCTATTTTGCTCCTTATACACTGGTAAAACCTCTGAAAAAGTAAGCCTACAGCCTATCCTGCTAAGTTCCTGCCCCAAGCTCTGGAAATCATTCTGCACAGAGAGTACAACTTTTTGGGACAGATCGTTAATGTCAAGATGTACAACAGCATCCACATCACAGTCCTTGCTGGCATTCTTGACTATTTTAAAAATATGCTTTTTGTCCCTACTGGCAGTAGCACCTGGAAGACACCTGACCTCTTTTGAAACTTCTGTGTCCTTTCCTAAATTTACATCCCTTATAATTGAATCATCAACCAGAAGGTGGCTTCTCTTTTTGGATGCTTTGCTCTTCTTGCATGACTGATGTGTAATACTTGATTCGTACCTCTCCCTGTCAAAAACAAGTTCTTCATCTCGGACAACGATCCCCTGCTTATTTGAGTTATCATCACAACTACCTTGACCTGTCTCCTTAATGTCCCTATTAAGGTCAGCAAGGGCACTGTATCTGTTATGTAGGGACACAGCAAAAGCTTTGTGTTTATGGTTCACAGCTCTCACCCTGCCAGATCCCACGGTTGTCCATACTGCCCTTCTGCTGCAGGATCTTTGTGATAGAGGGGGCTGATAGCGCGGAGGCTCAATAGAGTAGAAGGGCTGAACTGGACACCTAATTTCTGCCTGAAGAGCACAGATTACAGACCCTAGATAAATAATCTGTCCTTGTAGTGATTCGTTTACAGATAGGACAGTTTCCAAGTTTGAAAAGAGTACTGAGAAAGACAGCTGCAAAACAAGTGTTTCACTGAACTAAGCCAGACATTCTGAGATGAAAGGAATCTCAGATGCATATGCCCTGAATGTACTGCTGCTGTTTTTTGATTTTTAGTTTTATGATTTGCGCGCCGTTAGGTTCACGGGCCGCTACTTTCCTCCTCCACCCTCCTCCTTTTTAACTCACAGATTAAGATGAGGAAAGAGATTCTAGGAATAGTAAAGCACATATATAAATGGACAGCCACAATATCAAAGTGAGTAAGCACTCTGTTTTAAGGTTAAAATCTCTATAATTACAAAGGAGGGAGTAGAATTGTCAGTTATCTCATCTGTACCAAATGTAAGCCAGTATTTGCCTATAAATTGCATAAATATGTGAATGTGCATATTTTTTCCTATCTATCTAATCTACACTCATACCCACATCCATATCCTTTGGAGGAAAAAAAATAGATATTAAAACTTGAAACCTCCATAAAACCCTCGGAAGTCTAATCTTTTCTGCCAGAAATCGAGGTTGGAGGTGGGGAGGTGTGGTTGGCCTTCACAGGCAACAAAATGAGGACAAGAGCATTTCCATATCTTTGATACCATCTGCACAAACTTAGGTTTTTACATATTTGAGGTTTTATTCCTAAGAACAAAAGAGAAGCTAAGAAAAGCAGCTGCTATGCCAGATAGACAATAGATGTGGACCTGGCTCATTCTGAACTTACTGATATAGTGTGCAGGCCTAAATCTTTTGCAATCTGAATAAGTGACTGAGATCACCTTGGGGTCTGTGTGTATAGTTGTAGCTTTTGATCTTTGGCCAGATTAACAGAAAATGCAAGCCTATCATCTGTTCCTTTAAACAGCATTCAATGAAGCAGAAGGTCTGCAAAATTCATGCTACAGCATCTATGTCCTGGTTTATAGGCTGATGAGTACCCAAGGCAACTTACGAGCCTCTGTCTCTCAATAATTTGTGGGGGAAGGGCACAAAACCTGATTTCTGGAAAGTTCTGGTGAATATAAAGCACACAAATTAAGGATGTTGGTGGTCAATGGACCAGATTCAATCAGGTCATCTTTACTCTTTCCAAAGGAACGGAAGGTTCGAAAGAAAATATGTAAAGCGGGTGTGGGATTTTGACTGCCCATCTGTCAGAAGAATCACTCTCTGAAATGAAACAGAATGTGACTAGATTTTGGTGTGAGAGTGAAAGAAAGAAACACTATGATCTCTCAGGATCCTGAAGCATGACTTCTCTGTAGCAACACCTGCCATCTGGAATAAAGTTCCCACCCAAGATCTAGATAGCCTCTTTTTTCTTGAGGCCTCTTTTTTCATCATGCATGCCAACTTTAATGTTTTATTGAGTTGATTGTAATTTCTTTTATTGTTGTGAGCCTTCCACACAACTTGGATGGCATACAAGTTTAATATTTTTTTTATTAACTAAATGTCATAACTTAGCCAGCTATGTGAGAAGCTTGAGAGTTTATGTGATATTATTCACTCTTTGGCAAATAATGAGCTGGACAACTATAGCAGAAATAGCAACATGAGCTCTGAGAACAGCATGTGGCCCAAATTCCTTTTCTGCAGCCTCAAGGACACCCTTGTGTCAAAACCCAGTGACCCATTCTGAGGTAGGAAAGTCATTATACCTTAATCTTCCATACTTAAAAAAAAATAAAATAAAATTGTGAAAAACCCCAAGGGAATTTTTTTTTTAATCAAGCTTCACCAACATAATCCCACCCGCTTTGCACTATCACCCCATCCAAGGTGGCCCTTAGATCTCCCCAAATCAATAAGTGCAATTCTTGTTCCTCAAGGGTGCCCTAACAGAGGTAGGGAGATGGCTTGCAATCCTCCCACCAGCACTGTTAAAATCCTTGCTAGTCTAGAATTACTTTCCTTGCATAGATTACTCTCTCATGCAGTGCACAGCAGCTGCGCAAAATGTAGAGATTCATGTGTATCCCTTCCATGATTGAACACAATTATAAATCTTGCTTCTTTTTTTGCTATGCTCTATTACATTTTCTTTTGTGCATACTCCTTGGTTATTTCCCCAACAGCATGAATTTCCAGCACAGAAGCTTTTGCTATGAAGAGAGGACACCGATGCTTGACAATAGCGAGGAAAAAGCATAACAAGAGCAAAAACAAGAAGGGATATGTTCTCCTTTGATAAATGCAGTTGCCTGAGTTTTATATTATAAACACAGACATTTGTTCAAAGTAGAGCTCACCCTCTGATATTTAACATGGGATCAAAGCATCCACAGCCCACCACAAATATTCTGGGCAACAGTCCCTTGCCAGAAGCATCTGGATTTCCCAAAAGAAGCTTCTGAAAGAGCCGAATGCTTAAAGGCAGTATTATTTCACTCCTTTTTTCCCCTCTTGCATTAGCAAGGTGTATATCTATTAAACAAGGTTCTGCTGAGATATGCAACAGCTGAAGTGAGAGAAGCTCTCAGTTGATGTTCTTGTAGGTGTTGCTGTTTGCTAGCTATTGTCAGAACAGCACAAAAATCTTTTATTCATGGTGCAAGACAGAAAAACGAGCACCCGCACTCTGATGCCTTGTCAACTCTTTATTTAAAACAACTTGTATCATAGGCACAGACAACGTGTGTTTACACATGTGCCAGAGGTCTAGCTGGAATTGTACTGCTCCTCAGTATAAACTAGTGCAAAGTGTAAATCTAACAGAATTCGGGTCATTCAAGAGAGCTTTTTACTCATCTAGGATAAGGTGGAAGTTTCTGAAGTCCCACTGTGAATGATAGTCATCTGGCATAGTCTTGGCCTGATGTACTCTGTTGGGAATCTGTAGATGGAAATATTTTAAAGCAAGAAAAATAGTAGATAGCCTATGTGGCCAGTTGTAAAGAATGAACTTTGAAATGAGTGAAACAAGTCTGCATCAGTGGCTACTTCAGTCCACTTTGTTACATGGAAATGAAATAAGCATGTCGGGAGAAATACAAAAATAAGTTAAATGTGATGCAGATGGGATACTTAAGTTGTAGGGTTGCTAAAACGAGAAAAAGTGGGATCAAAAATATATCACTGTTGAATTTGCATATTGATGGGGGGGGGAGTCAGCAAATTTGGAGAGGAATTAAAAGGCAAGAGGAAGGAATGGATATTGTAATGTTCCTAGAAAAGGACAGGGCTCCCATTCTGATGACCCTTCCATCATTTTGTCTTGTTTGAAACATACTGGTGGTGAGTGGCCAATAGGAAAGAAATACCCTGCAGTTAAGGTTCGTTTGTGCACAAGAGGATGAAGGAGGTCCATAAAAGAAGAAGGAATGGATTGAGAGAAAATCCATGATTGGATGGAGTTGATGACATCCTTGAAAAGAAAAGGTGAGAAATGTAAAGAATAGAGGGGAATATATGACGGAAGCAAAGATATTTTGCAAGAATTGATAAATATAGAGGGACATATAGTAAATGCGGTTGATGTAAGCTAGATTTAACTATACAGTATCTCCTTTTCATATCTCACGTCTTTGGCTTGCTATTTCTTGCTCCCTTTCTGTGCTTTGCAAAAGAACTGCTTGCCCATAAAAGGGAATAGCAGTGATGGGAATGCAATATGATCCTCATTTGTTCTCTCTCTATAACTAAACTCACATCTTCTTTCATAATGATTACTCTGTTTTGTATTCAGCCCATATTCACTCAGAACCATTCACTCTTGACTCCAGCTCTTCTTTGTAATAAGCACTTAAGTATCCCATTCTCACTGCATTCAACTAACTTTTATGTGTCACCTAATATACTCTGTTCTCTCTTCTTTCTAACAAAGTAGGCAGGAGCAGGCTTTTATGCATAGCAGTTTTTGTTTCCTTCAAGCATATCCTAGCAACAGACTATCACTATTTTTCTACAAACATTTGCGTGACTTACATTTCTCCAACCATAAATATTCTACCAAGGTATAAAGATGTATTTACTTTCTCTAGTTTTTCACCGTTAATGTGAAGCTCCAGGTCCTTTCTGTATCATGTTACTGATGGATTCTGCCATTGACATGATTCCTCTGCTTGACATTCTCTGCAAATCACTGAACTTCTCAACCAGCAATGAAGCATTGACTGCAAACACACACATTCACATCTCCAGCTACAATGCGTTTAATGTTATCACAAATATTCCTTACACATTTATCTCTAAATACATTAAACCAGAGATTCTCAGAGTGGGTGTTAAGCCCTCCTAGGTGGGTCACAGAAACTAAGAACCTTCTTAAAATTGAAAAATGTTTGCACAGAAAAATATAAACACTGTCAAAGCTCACTTCCAATTTGTCTGGAAAAGCTCACAGTAGACTTGCATAGGTAACATGGGGAGCAAATCCTGGAACATATCAAGTAGTTTTGATAGATGGCTAAGCCAATGGCTGTAGCCATCTATCAAAAGCATTTGCCAATCACAGCAGTTTTATTGATTATTTAATTTTACTGATCATGGCAACTGGATAAATTCATTTATCAGATAAATTCATTTATCTTGTGTTAAATGACCTAGCTTTGTTTTGCTGCCTGCTCAGTGTTGAATCATATGTTAAGATTACCATTTCTTCTTACGCATCCTTTAAGTTCATTACATATCACTCTTACTGCATTTAGCAACCAAATTTCAACTTGTTATTGGTACAAATAATTCCAAAAACCAGAGGTGATTCTGGGCAACTAACACATTAAAAACTATTTTAAAAAAAACACAATATCAACAGAAGTATAAAAACCCGCAAAGGTTGTGAAAACAAAAACCAATAAATATTCAATAGTAAGAATGACATCTCATGAACCATCTACCTGCCCAACCCCCATGTCCTTGAGCAAGTCCAGGTTTCAGCATTTTTCAAAATGCCAGCAGAATTGGAATCATTTGAATCTCAGAGAGTACGGTGCCCAGAGGGCAAGTGTTTTGCAAGACATTTCAACTTCTCATAGAACTTGTCAACTTTGGATCAATTTGTATTTGTGGCTACTGCAGAGATTTGGATCACTATAGTATTAAGTGACTTGTTTTAGCTTCTGATTGAAATAATGCTATTACTTGGGAAGTTGTATTGAGCATTAACAACCTTTTGTTAACCTTGTAGGTCACATCAGACCATGTGTTCTAATATATACTTAGCTGTTTCATTCATAATTAAACCTAAATCTTCACTTCCTTGCATGAATTTTTGAATTCCACTCCATAAAATCAGATCCCTTCATCCAGATGGGTTAAATCCTTTCTGTTTCTCTTAGTTTGTCAGACACCTGGCATCTATATTTTTCTCTTTCATTTTACTTTGTTATTTCGTACTCATTACCATTAACTCCCTTTACATTCCAAGTCATGTTATTGCTAATATGCCTTGGTTGTCATCAGATGGGCTCTTATATACTGATTTCTGCTACTCACTGTAGCTATGGATAACTGATGCATTCACAGGATGCTTTTTAGCAAGATAGAGATTATGTAGACAAGGTCACTAAGCCTTATTTGTACTTATGCTACATGGAGCCTTCCCTGTTAACAGTAAGGACAGAACTGATCCATATGGGACACATTTTAACCAATATGCTATAAGTGCAACCAAACCCCAGTTTTATTCCAGACATGCTTCATACGTTTTGCAAGCTAGGGTCTCTAATTTAGGCCAATAAGCTCTAATTTAGGCCAATAAGCTGTTGTCTACATCCAATCAACCAGGAGGAACATGTGCAGACTGATAAGTAGAATATATATCTATATGCAATGATATGTGGGAAAGACCTTGAGGAACAGGGCAAAGAGACACAGCCAAAGAAGTGGTCACATGAGAGGCAGCTTAGCCCCCAGCAGGAATATGGGCAGAGTCAAGTGTTTCAGAAAGGACCTTTCCTAGTTTCTTAACTTAAAGAGGGGACATGAGGAAAAATGTAAGACTTGCAAGATTTTCTTAATATAAAATTATCACAAAGTGAAAGTAGCTCATGTCTAAGTTTCAGGCTACGAAATTGCTTGCCGTGCTATGAATACAGTGTTTTCCAACACACACACACATACACAAGCAAACAAATACACATACACATATTTGTGTGCATGTCAAATTAATGAAGCACCTGAGTAACTTTGGGCCATATTTTGCTTCAGTCCTAGGAAGAATGCAATGATAAACTGCTTCACATGAATGTTGCCAAGAAGACTTCATGAAGTTTAGATCAGTGGTTCTCAACCTGTGGGTCAGGACCCCATTTGGGGTCGATCGACCATTTCATGGGGGTCGCCAAGCAAGGCTGTCCGCCATTTTTTGTCCGCCATTTTTTTGTCCGCCATTTTTTTCCCCTTTTCCGGCGGGTGCCTTACCTCCCTTGGGCTGTGCCAGCTGGTGGTCGGCCTGCTCCATCTCTGCCACTTGCCAGCTATGCCTCGGCCGGCACAGGGGGCGGAACCACGCATGTGCGGCACTCCCGGGCAGGGAAAGTCCTCGACTTACGACCGGTTTAGTCCTCGACTTATGACCGGTTGGGGTCGCGGCATTAAAAAGGTTGAGAACCACTGGTTTAGATTGTCTTGAAGGAAAAACAAAAAGGAGCAGAGATGTCAAATGTAGAAGTGAATGAAATTGACTCTCAACATATACATAAAGCGGAAAAAAAATACATACATTCTTTGTTTCTAGGGTATTGTATTTCCTAAGAGATCCAGAAACAGAATGGGCAAAACTAATAAAGTGAATGTGAATCAACAAAGTCAACTTTTTGTGGCAGTGATAATTTTTAGATGGAAATGTCTGTTTCTGATGTTTATGTAAAGATTTAGATATTGAATGTATATCTAAAAATTTGCTTTCTGAGTCTATACAAAGTGTATTCTGATTATCTATATCAGGGATAGAGTTGCATGGAATGTTTTGGGTATATTGGGAGATTCTTCACTTTTTATTGGTGCTTTTTTAAAAAAAATATATCATCAAATCTGTTTAAAGTTTGAAGTTTTTCATCTGCTTCTTGACCAATAACCAATACCACTAATTTTCAGGAACTGTGCCTTGAACCTTTGTGTGTCCACCTTTGATCTACTTTGTGGATTTTGTGGTTTGTATCTATTTGTGTAGATATGTGGGTGTGTATGGATTATGTAAGCAATTCTTCATCCTTGACCTCACCTAATTCCTTCTGCAATAAATTGTTCGTGTGAAACTAAGTTAATCGTCATGTTTTCTCTGAATACATTTTTATATATATGAGGAAATCATTGGTAGTAAAAGCTATGATATTTTAATGCAAATGGGAAAATAGCCAGCCAGGTACTCTAAAGATTATTTATATTTTCTACTTCTACAGAGTTGGTCTATAAGGAGATAGAGTCTACCTGTTCATTCAGGTGAATATCCACATTACACAAAACACATTAGGCCAAGTGCTCTGGGGATAAGAGGTCAACTAGTGTTCTAACAGTACCAGGAGATTTCTTCCTCATGTTAAGTGGACTGGACTTCAGATACAATTGTAAATTCTATAGAAAATACAACTTCATAATATTTAACTTGGAAGCAAGTTCATCCTTGAGCCCATGGGAACTGACATTGATGGGGCTGTCCCAGGCATCAGCTTGAGGTTCACAGATGTCCTTAACCCTCCTTGGCAAAAGTGTCTATGCAGCAGAACAGAGAAAGAAGGCAGGAAAACTTGGGTAAGAAATCTTGACCTCCCCAGGAGCCAACAGGATGAATTAAATGGGAAACGATCAATGGAGCAAGAAGGAGATGGGGGGGGGGGGTGAAAGCCAATTACTTTGTTTCCTTGTAAGCAATGAGAGCGTCTCTTTTCAGGGCCCTGACTTAACTCCCAAGCCATCAAGGCCAGTGCAAGTGCATTTCCATGTCATGCCCAGTGTAATGGGAAATGACAGCTGATGAAAGCTTTTCTTCATGGCCTTCTGACACTGCTGTTTTGTGTCGGCACATGTCAGGGTGAAGTGAGTCTAAATACAGAGAACAGCAAGCCTGGAGAATGTTTCACTGTCATTGGAATGAGTTGGGAGTGGCGGATGCCATGCCCCCATTTTTCCAAGGGAGTTGGAATGATTGGGTATCCAACTGGCTTGAATGGGACAATGAAGGCCTTTATATTCCTTCCACAAAAATTGTGTGTGTTCCGTGTGAGTTCGCAGACCTCAGCTCTGCAGCAAACCCAACTTCCCAGTTACCACAATATCTTGTTTGCATTACATTGAAGATCAGTCACTGGAAATTTGTTTGTCATGGAGGGTTTGAAGTGGTGAACATTTCCAACATGAGTTTAGCTGTGATTTATTTTCCTCAACACTTTGCCCAGCTAGTGGCTTGAAATTGTAATCTATCATTAAATAGAATAGAGTGAGCCATATAAATCAAATAAATAACAGAAGGATCAGGTCTCTTCAACACTTCAGTTCAGGATGTTACATGGACGTTCAGAATTGACACTCGGTCAATTGACACTCAGTCTCAACTGCACAATTTTGATTATTTGAGGGGTGATAATTCATTACCAGCCTTAAGCTAAGCACTAACACAATACCTGTTCTACTTCACAAAATGGCAGATATATGTTTGTATTTTAAACTAAGTCTCTTTCATCTTCGACAAACCTATTCTTCTAACTCCAATATATTATTTAATAATCCTGCATTGCTCTAATTTTGCATATTTGTGGATATATGCTGTAATAAATTCCCATTGCAATGGTGGTCAAGTGGACTAACTCTGGAATCAGAGAGTAATCTCAGCACAACTCCACAAGAGTTGTGTAACTGCTCTTGCTGAGGCCTCCTTGGATGCCTTCCTCAAGTCTGAACAGATGATGATGATGATGATGATGATAACACTCTTATTTGGTAAACTGCAGGTAACTAGACCTCCAAAAAAATACCCTAGATGCACAATTAACACAGTGGTAACCTGCAATGGAGAAGTGAACACAGTGTAACAAAAAAAAGAGAGCATCTTATGTGCCTTTCTATTCTGATGAATTTACATTCTGCTCTGGTTTCCAATTTATTCCAAGTAGTCTTTCTTTAGGAATAAAATTCATGTCCCATCCTAACTATTCTTCTGTACTTCAACCTAAGGACATACTCTCCTGTCATTTGTGTCCTTCATTCAGTTTATTGCAACACCTCCTCTCTATCACAGTTTGACTCACAATTACAGGGTAAAGAAAGGTGACTTATGGTTAGTGTTAGTGTTAGTGTGGAAACATGTTGTCTAATCTTGTTCAGAATTTGTATTTGGGATCAGTGTAACAGGAAACTTTTGACAGTAGATGGTGAACATCTTCCTTTACAATTTATTATTTGGTTAATTATAAAAACGTTCATGGGTTGACATGTCTTAGGTGTGAGGTTCAGACTGGCAGGCTCCATTCAGTTTGATAGAGTGGCAATTGGTGAGCCATATGTTGTTCTTCCTTTTTCTAAACTTTAGGCTGTCATGATCAGGACCAAATAAGAGACTTGTATGGAAGCAATTGCTGAGACTCAAGCAAAAAAAAAAAAAAGGCACAAATATACAATTTCATCTTTTTTCTTGTCCTCCCCATTTCTTTATTTATAACCTCTTCCTTTCTTTTATCTTGCTCTCTCTCACTTCAGTTTTCCATCCCCATTTTTTCTTTCTCTTTTATGTAGGCACAGCACACACACACACACACACAATATTTATACAGCAAAACACAGCAAGCATATACTTTAAAATATGCATATAGTGCCTATCAAACAATATATCTTGAAGCAAGGAAAACAAAGTAATAAAGTAATATCAATAAAACAATGGAGAGGTTAAGTATGTATTCATGAGCTTTTAAATGCAGTTTTCAACATGTGCCTAAATAGTAGCAAAGTTAATGTGTGCTTTATTTCTAGAGGAAGAATATTTCAAAGAATGGGTGCTGCAAAGAAAATTAACATTTGATTTTTCCCCATTCATGCTTCATCTCCATCTTTCCTTCTTTCCCCTCCTCCTTTTATCTTTCTTCTCTTGCCTGCTTTTCTGGTGTAATATTTTCCTCTTCCTCCCATTTCTTCTTGAGCCATTTCCCTTCCTTAGCTCTTCGTTTTATCTCCACCTCATAAAAATCAAAGCCTTGAAATAAGCTTGTATTGTGTATGGTGAATTAACCTTTCTCTTCCACTACTCGCCCCTTTCTCAAACTCTTGCTCAGCAATTACATCTTAGAAAACATTCGTGATTAAGCCTAGTTTAAGGCCAGTGGATACATTTGGCATGCTGACAATGGTGATGCACAGAGTGTTTTGAAACTGAAACTTTTTCAGCTTAAGATACTCCATTTGAAGTTTGAAATACTCCATTTTGAGTTCAGGCCCTTTTGGAAATATTCCAATTGTTCCATTTCACATTCAAAACACCTACTTCTGACCTGAAACAGGGAACTCAAAATATTCTCAGAATGAACAGAATACTTCTTATTAGGTCAAAACAGCCCATTTGGAACTCGAAAAACATTCTGTGCTCAAAATGCTTTGCATTCAAAATTTGGCATAGCTCTGGTTTATAACCTATCATTGATGTTTTCAAAAGCGGGGACCATGATGGGAACAGCACATAAAAGCAAACTACGTATTCATTTTGACTCAAGCTGATAAAGTTGGTCTTGGTTGAGCCAAACCGTCCATCCACAAAGCCTCTACACAAAAGAATTGGGAGTTTGTCTAAGCCTGACAAGTATGTTCTGAATACTGAATGAGGCCAAAGAGTCAGAGAAGAAAGAACAGGAAAAAAAATCTAAAGATATTGGTCATTACTGAGAAGAGGGAAGGAACAGAGAAGGTTAAGGGAGTAGACAAGATGGTAGGATATGCTGTGGTGAAAGGAGGGGGGGAGCAAGATTGAAGGCAGAGGAGAGTGTAATATGGATCATCTTTGCTCCACTCACCTCATAAAATCATTCCAAGATCCCCTTTGGCTGAGTTTTGGCCCAAACCTGCAGGAAAAAAAAATCCAGGATTTGTTTCTTCCAAACCACGGCCATCCAGAATGGGTTTGGCAGAGCTTTGGGAATATGATGTGTTTGCTCTGAGTTAATAAAAAGCAAAACATGTTTTCTACTTGATTCAGACCCAGATCTCTTCAGATGCCTTTGACTTCCCAGGATGCTTTATATCACCCAGCTTAACTTTGTCTTTTTTTTCCCCTGAGCAAAGAGACACAGTTCCATGGCAAGACACACCCTCATTTTTATTTTTTAAGAATGCCTATGTGGCTCAGTTTGGAAAGAAAGATCATGTGAGAGCTTGGCACTTTCTTGGGTGGCAAGCAAACATCACATTATTACTTTATTTGAAAAGATTCTGTGAGGAAATTTTAAAAAACAGATGAAGAAGGAAACCTGCCCTAAGGAAGTTACCAACTTGCACATTGCATTTATTTCTTTGATTGATTGGTTGGTTGATTGATTGATTGGTTTGTTTGTTGCCCATCTTTCTTTGATCTGTTAGCTCAGTTCTTACTTTCAGGGTTTGCTACCTAGATAGCTGCTTACTTCCAGGATTTTGTCAAATAAAGAGATGGGTAAAAAAGAAAACAGAAAAGAGATGGATAGTTGGTGAATTGTTATGGGCAAGGGCAGAGGAGATCTAAGTTCAGATAGTGCATAAAATGTGATGACGTGCTAGACCACTAATTTTTTCTCAACCCGTATTCACCTAGGAAAAATGGAGTGCTGTTTATAATGTTTTGAACTCCTGAAGGAAAGACAATATGTAAATCTAATGCACTAAAAACAAATGAAAAAGAAAAGAGAAAAATGGAGAGAGCTATGGAGTTAATTCTCTTTTTCTCAATTGTGCAAACTGCACTGTATTTTATAGACTACCCAATACAAAGAATTTTGCACACAGAACTCTCACAAATTTTATGATGCAGCAGTCATTGAAAAATTACTTGGCCCAGTAGTCTTGTCTGAAGCCCTCTAGCTTGCATATGCATCAAACAGCAAACCCTAAAAGTGTCACAAAACACTTTGTCTACAGATAGCAACTCCACATGCTAGGCAATTTCTCCAACTATTTTTATGGACCTCATCAAACATTGTGTCCATACTCTTTCCCCAAAACAATCTTTACTGTGCTCCCATTTTCTTTCTCCTTTAAGAGCCTGGCTTTCAAGCCAGGAGCTACAGGCCTCACAACTCTGCACTTTTATGGTGCAAGGGAACTGCCAAGGGAAACAGAAGGGGCTTTATGATAGCAAAATTGCAAAGAAATAAAAAGGTAGAAGGGCAATTCAGGGATTATAAAGCACAGAATTTTTGTAAGGGCATTTGGGATTGTTGTACATTTTTTCTCCCTTTAAAAATAATAAAAAAGGTAGGGAATTGTTCCACTTCATTAAACTGCTACACTGCCAATGTTGAAAAACATGAAGTCTCTAAAAATCTTTTGTTAAAAAAAAATAATGGTAATGCCTTCCTTCCTTCCTTCCTTCCTTCCTTCCTTCCTTCCTTCCTTCCTTCCTTCCTTCCTTCCTTCCTTCCTTCCTTCCTTCCTGTAAGTTTTTTATTCTTGATATCTGCCTGCACTAATCCTTCCAGTTTTCTTGGCAACGTTTTTTGGAGTAGTTTGCCCTTCCTAGGGCAGAAGCAGAGGGAGAGGGAGAGGGAGAGAGGTCCAAAGTTACCCAGACCGGCTTTGTGCATAAGGTGAGATAGATGCCATGGCCTTCGGCTTTCTACTCTGGTGCCTCAACCAGTACACCAAGCTGCCTGGCTTTGACCAGGACTAATATAACACTTCTAGAACCATGGTGGTGCAATGGTTAGAATGCAGTATTGCAGGCTGACTCTGCCGATTCCAGGAGTTCGATCCTGACTGATTCAAGTTGACTCAACCTTTCATCATTCCAAAGTCGGTAAAATGAGAACTCAGATTGTCGGGGGCAATATACTGACTCTATAAGACCACTCAGAAGTGCTGCAAAGCACTATGATGCGGTATATACGTTTAAGTGCTATTGCTATTGTCTATGGAGATTCTATTGCTATTGCTATTCTACACACTGGGACACCTGTCGATACCATCCATTGGATTGTACCAGATTCCCAATGATCAAACTGTTAGTCTCCTTAGGAGGCTGAAAATGCAAATGGTAGTGATATTTTCCTGCACCAACAATTTCACTTACAATTTTTTCATTTCTATAGTAAGTCAGACTCCAGCTTTAGGCCACAGAGTATAGACTAGAGGATAGAAGCAGCAGTCTGAGAACTGTTGCCCCTCTATGGTATCTGCTTGCAGATCATAGCTTCTTAGAATGATATGAGGACTTTCTGACATTTGGGGAGTTTCACCACTACCTCTTCCTCCCTATATGGCCACATGGAAAAGCATGATGGCTTCCAGCTTCTATAAGAGCTCGTAGGGTAACTTAGCAAATGGCAATTGACCTTTGAGTTTGGAAGTTAGTTAGGATTGGACCTGGTTAGTATATAGGTGGGAGAAAATTAGGACTTTCCAGGATTTTATACTCCTTGAAGAAATTGAAAAATATTCTAGAAGATGATAGTTGTAAACTAGCTCCAGTGTTGCTAAGAAAATTATATGGCTGTCTGCAAATACCCAGAGATGAGCTTGACTTAAGGATTTCTGTCTTTTTTTTTTTAAATGATTGTTTTTCCCCTCTTTCTACTAGCTCAAGAAGCCCCAGATATTTTTTTTTATCTTTCATGCAAAATGACATGCAAACTAAGAACATAACTTAAAAACAAGACCCTCTGCTGGCTTAGAACTTATTTTGTCTCTTTCAAAAACTGCCAGCTACATACCAGGAGCATCACCATGTGTTTTTTTTTAAAGGTATATGTGGGATTGTATAGTTGCAGTCACCATCTTGACTTTTTGGACCTTATTCTGTAGAAAACCCTGTAGCAGGTAAGGTTTGCTGCTTTACATGGCTTCCATCCAAGACTAACTGGCAATGGGAAATTATAGATATGGGCAGTGGTGGGATTCAGGTTCGCACCACTTCGGCAGAACCGGTAGCTAATTTTGTGTTGCCCAGGCCCAGAATGGACTTACGGAAGTGGCATCCACACAGAGAACCGGTTGTTCACATATTTGAATCTCACCACTGGATACGGGCATGCGCATCCCTGGAAACCAATATTCTATGTCAAAGTAGAAAGCACATCCACTTGCTTTAATTGCTTAAAAGGTATCTATCTTCAGATGCATAAGCAAATGTGCATTTCTTTCCATATGAGGATATGTATTTGTATATACATTAGTTCTATATGTCACTGAAAACAAAATATGCTTGAACAAAGATCTGGGTTTTTAATATGTCCCTTTGATATGGATTATAATGGCAAATGTAGCAAATATGCTTTCTGCCATGGAAGTGTGGAAGGAAGGAAGGAAGGAAGGAAGGAAGGAAGGAAGGAAGGAAGGAAGGAAGGAAGGAAGGAAGGAAGGAAGGAAGGAAGGAAGGAAGGAAGGAAGGAAGGATAGCCAAGAAAGTAAGAAAGAATAGACTCTGCAAATGATTCATTCTGATAAATCAAGAAATATGGAGGGTGATTTCACTTCATTCCTTCTTATGGCTCTTAGATCTGGGCTACAAAAATTCAGATAACCATGAGAAGGCAGCAAAGAGATTTAGGAAACTCTCTTTGTAGCAGTACTGTAGAAAAGAAGGGAAGAGGGGAGTAGAAGGGCTGCATTGTAAATGGCTTAATAATATATTTAATGAATAAAGAGTAAGAAACAGTGAATCATGTGATTATCAACATATCTGGCATCTGGAATAACTCAAATAGATGTACTGTAGCTGCTGTCTTTATTTTTCCTTTTTATTTTTGTGTATAACATTTATTCCATTTCAACTTTTTTAGACACCCACAAAGTATTGGTTTTCTCCTCAGAGAGTCCAAAGTGACCACAGTCCAAGCATTTATTTATTTGGTTGTTTGTTTGTTAATTATTCTCTAGTTTTTCAAGAAACTGAAATGCAAAGCAAAAATGTGTAGTCACATTCCTTCCTCTATTGTAAAAAGTGTTTACCTCTTTTTGGAAAATTTTAATCAGGGAACATACATTTCCAGCAGTGATAAAACATATATGCTGTCTGGAGAAAGAAGTACCCAATCATTATTATTATTTAATTCTTCCATGCCCCAAAATAAGTTTTCCCAGCTCTTCACTGGACTCCATAGCATGAGAAATATGCCTGCAAATTTCATTCAGTTGTGTTTATTTAAAAAAGTGCCTGACAATTTAAAATGCATTTTGTATGTATGGAATATAGTGTAAAATCTTTCAGTTAGAATCTGGTCATGTATTATCTAGGAGGAATGCAGCGCTTGCATAATTAACTTTGGGTAGCATTAAAAAAAATCACTTGATCTAGGAATAAATGTAAAAATTCTATTTAAATGATACGATTTTAACATCATACTTGGAGATCTAGGAGTATATTTTCCTAGAATTTAATCGCTGTATATGCATACAAATAAATAGACATCTCATTTTATTTGACTGCACAGACAACTGGACATCCTGCTGCCAAGTCACTCAGTGGGATTGGAACATTTTTGAATGATGATCATCTACTTTCCTGGGGCAACAAGGACTGTGGTTCATGGAAGAGGATGTGCTTTGCAAGCAGAAAGTTTTATATAAGACACACAAACCCCACACCCCGAGAGCTGCTGCTAGTCACAATTGATAATATTAAGGTAAAAGGACCTGGCTGGATATTCTGACACAATAGGGCAGCTTCCTGGTGTGGGAAGTCAACAACTCCAAACAAAAGCCCAAGAGGGTATAAAAACACACTCCCTACTACAACAACAACAACAACAACAACAACAACAACAACAATAATAATAATAATAATAATAATAATAATAATAATAATAATAATAATAATAATAATAATAATAATAAGTTGGAAGGGACCTTGGAGGTTATATAGTCCAACCCCCTGCTCAGGCAGGAAACCCTATACCACTTCAGACAAATGACTGTCCAGTCTCTTCTTAAAAACTTCCAGTGTTGGAGAATTCACCGCTTCTGGAGGCAGGTTGTTCCACTGGTTAATTGTTCTAACTGTCAGGAAGTTTCTCCTTAGTTCTAGGTTGTTTCTCTCCTTGATTAGTTTCCATCCGTTGCTTCTTGTCCTGCCTTCAGGCGCTTTGGAAAATAGCTTGACTCCCTCTTCTTTGTGGCAGCCCCTGAAATATTGGAACACTGCTATCATGTCCCCCCTCATCCTTCTCTTCGTTAAACTAGACATACCCAATTCCAGCAACTGTTCCTTATATGTTTTAGCCTCCAGTCCCTTAATCATCTTTGTTGCTCTTCTCTGTACTCTTTCTAGAGTCTCAACATATAGTTCAGTGGTTCTGAGATCACATCTGCCAATTCCTTGAGAACCTTGGGGTGTAATCCATCTGGTCCTAGTGATTTGAACTCATCTAGGCTGGACAGGTGCTCACTTACCATTTTCTTGCCTATCTTAACTTGTGTTTCTAATCTGTTTTTCATGGTACTGTTTTTGATAGGTTGGACTGTTTTTTCCCTTTGTGTAAAGACAGATGCAAAAAATGAGTTAAATAGTTCTGCTTTCTCCCTGTTGCTTGTCACCTTCTTGCCACTTTCACCCACTAATGGACCAATCATTTTCTTCACTTTTTTCTTGTTTTTTACATGTTGAAAGAAGCTTTTTTTGTTATTTTTTAATTTGGTCGCAAGCCTTAGTTCATTTTGAGCCTTAGCTTTCCTCACTTCATCTTTGCAGGCTTGGGCTATTTGCTGATATTCTGACTGTTGTTTATTCCCGGCTTCGACTGGGCCCTGATGAAGACTTTCCCCTCAACACCGAGTTTCACTAGATTTGTAGATCTGTTATTTATTCCTAGACATATTCACTCAGCATCCTAGACACCAATTGACACATGAGCCTAGGACACATCATTTATTTCATCTTTATGGCACATTTAGACAAGACTGCAACAGGACATTTTTTTTTGAAGGTTTTAACTAATATATATATATATGCACAAAACTATGGGAGGAAATGTTATTAGGTCGCTTTTTAAAAAAAAAATTAGGAAGTATAGCTGTGTGATTAACTCAGTCTTTGGAGTTCAAAATGTTTATTTTATTTTCCAGTTCCTGAACAAGAATGGGAAAGTCTATGATCAGAAAAGCTGTTAATGTTAAACAAAATATTAAATTCCTTGTTTCCAATATTGTCTATTTCCAATACTCCTCTTTATATGAGCTAGAGGCAATTTTAGAAATTAAGGTGATGTTTCAAACTGTTGGTTCTACATCATGATAACTTCCCATTTATCTCTTTTTGCAAATTATACTGAAAGGTTCTGGAACAAAGGGAAATTGTTTAGTCTAACTGTTGCTTTCTTGCTTTTTGTAATCAGGTTTTGCACCAGGGAAATCTCATGCAGACGTGAGAATCATGTACATGGATGGGATGTACTGAAGGAGGGAATAAGGGAGTGTACAGGAATGATTGATGTCTTCCTTATGATGTAATGGCTCTGTTGTCTGATTTTCATTGGCTAACAAAGTTTATAAAGCAATGCTACCAACTTTTTAAGATGTGGCACTTCTGGACGTAACTCTGCCAGCGTTCCAGATGGTTGGCCACCCAGCTGCTTAATTTGATCAAATAAATTGCTGCTTGAACAAGAAGTCTCCGCTTGGGTTATCTGATTAGATTGATATGGTATCTCAAGTTCAAGTAAGGGACTGGGACCTTACAATACTAATCTTCAAACATTAAAATAAGGTGGGGTATAGAGTGGATTGGCCACCAGATCATTGTTCTGAACCCACTGGTACTCATGGACTCATGGGCTCAGGCTTCTTCTTTTTAAAATTCATATATATTAAAAGACAGAGGCAGGGAAATTGATTTAAACTATTACTTATATGAAATAGTTCTGATGTGCACCAGGTTTCTTCCTACCCCTTTGCTTCTATGCCACAAAGACAGCAACATTTCTTTGTACCCGTAAACTTTATTAAAATGTGCTTCTTCAGCCTTAAATTAAATTTAAAAAGTATTTTGACTCTTACAGAAATAGCATCAAAGTGAGGAAATGAGAGGATTACAATGCAAAGAAATAAAATAAAATAGCACATACAAAGGAAAGAAATTCCCCCTGCCCCATCAATTAAAAAAAGGCATGGATCTCTCTCTTGGCAGGCTTTAGATAGTTTACCCTATAATGCTGGAAAGAAAAGAAAAGCAATAATTATCTAAAATAAATAAACTGCATATGATATGTTCCTGAAAAGGAGCTGTAAAACGATACTGCATCTATTTGCATTTATTGTATCAGTTATTCTGAAGAGTATGGAATTCATTCAGCAGGCCTCTTGACAACCTGACTTGGAATTTTATTTAGTAACAAACTTGTGAGCATATGCTGTATCCTGCTATGGTAAAAAGTAATAGTTTTGGAGTAGCTGCATCCTTTAGCTTTTCCTACATTCAGAAAAAAAGACATTGCAATATCCAGTGGAACAAGGCCCTGATTTAGCCATTACAGAAAAAGCAACAATACAAAGTTTTGCCATTTACAAATCAGTTCTTATCTTTAAGTTGTCTGATGATATTGTTTTAGATAAAGATGACCCTTCAGGCATAAATGTTGATGAGTGAGTGAGTGTATTAGCTTTGAGAACATCTTCTAATTCTCTTACTGCTCCAAGAGATGAATATCATAATTTTATAAAATATATCCTCCATTTTAGAACATTTCAATCCAATGTCATCTACAGAGACAAGAACATTGCTCCAAGAAAAAAAATATATGTTTTCATCTGGAAATCTTCAGCTTAATCCCAGGAGATTAGAGAGAGGAAATAAACTCACAAGATTTATTCAGACATTACAAAACTGCTCTGCCCCAGAGTCGAAAAGGAGAACAGGGATTCATTTGCAATTACAATATCTGACTCCTGCATAGTGAAGTCCTATGTTTCATCATGACATTAAATTGTTTTGCTGGGATATACTATGCAAGCATGAGAGCTACACATGCTCACTTGATACATGTCACTTTTTTTTTTTAACAAAAGTGAGACACACTTGAAAAAGACAAATTAAGGCTACGCTAGATGAAGCAGTGTGTCTGTCAGTCATTTGCTTTCAGAATGTGGTATATGTTCCTTTAATAATCAAATAAACAATTAGACTAATCTGTGTTTTACTTTGCTGCAAGTTATTTCCATCAGCTTTTAAGCCTTTCTAGTTCCAACTATGAAGTGAAAGAAAACAGTCTGGAGCAATAGATTGGTGAGGAATAAGATGTTGGGGATGGGAATATTTACCGTGTTTCTTCAGCATTTACTTTAGCAGTAAAGTGATAGAAATGGAATAAGACATGTATCAGCCACTGTCACTTCTAGTTTGGCTTTACAAGTGCAACTATGAACCTGACAGAAATATCAAAAGATGCATCATTCTATGTGGAAAGGTACAATGGTACAAATAATCACAGAGACAATGAGACAATTAATTGTTCTAGATCTGTAATTACTGTAGATTGTCATGTCAGCAAACAATTGTCTAGGATTTGGTACGGAAGTGCCAGACCAATTGCAAATTCATGGTATTACTTTGGTGGGGTAAATTTTAATTGAGAATAATTTCATTGCTCCAGTCCTTGGGAGGTGGGGGTGGAAGAAGGGAACAGTGGGATGAACCATATTTTAAACAAGTGCTATGGTTCCTGGTGCTTGTAGTGTGGCATACATTCTATGGGACTTGAAAGTTTGAGCCCAGAAAAAGCAACATACAGTAATAGAGGTTTTGCCCATATTTCTGCTGCTAGTGTTTTGTCTTTTAGAGGCACAGCTGTTCCAGTAGGTGATAACTGTATTTGGGATGAATCATGATCTCAGAAATACCTAAGACATAAAAGTTGGAGATACAACAAAATATTCTCCCTTCTTTGTTGGGGCAGCTATAAAATATTTACTCAAGTGTTTTATGGTACAATTTCAGAAAAAGATGAGAGTTGGGCACTCTGAGCTGAGAGAGAAAGCTATCCTGGCTGGTTGGAGGTAGCGACTGATGACCCAATGACCTCTTGAGCTTAAGTGGGAGAGATGACAGGGAAAATGACTTGGCTTTCTTTTTTTCCCCCTACTGTTGACTCATCAACTCAGCCCATCTGTCACTGAACTGTGGGCAGGGAAATCTGAGCCAATATAAGGCTTTATGGAGACAACAGGTGGGTGAGTTAGGGGTGGACGAATAATGCTTTGAAATGCCTTTCAAACTATAATGAAGATATTTTATCTTAATTAGTTTGGATATTGGATCTTCTTTGAGAAAACATCTAGATTTGGGGGGTCACATGTTTGGAAAAGGCCTCACATCACTCTTCAGTAACTGCCTAATGACCCGATCTCAAGGGTGTATATTAGCTTTAGTAATACAAACAGAAAAGCATCCTTACTTAGTAGGAAATTAGAATGTTTCAGCAGAGCTAAAATGTTATCTGCTGTTCCTGCAGCTTTGAATAAAATCTGGTTTCGTGAGAGTCAGAGGCTGCTCTTCTAATGTCCTTATTAAGTCAAACGAGGATCCAGTGCATAAATAATTTTGTAATGTTTACAAAGAATTGAAATGTTTAGTGACTTTTTTTTACCCTGAAACTCATTGAAAACCTCTTGTCATCCACTTTAGCAATGCAGAACTCTAAAGCATATGAACTGACCAAGCAGAATAGATCAAATTGGAAAAAATGTCTTTCAATCCTGATTATTTGGTTACCAACATGACTGACTAAAGCTATTTTTAAAAAAACAAAAACTATCTGGACACTGATATTAGAATCCACAGACTGAGGTACCAAATTATTTTATAAAAACTCCAAAAATAACATCTTGAAAATAAAAGTCTCTGTCTCTGTGAGGTCTCATAGTCAACAATTCTATCCATAAATTAAGTGGCAGTCTTCTGGATTTGTGGAACTGGATATCATAAATCTTGAATAACAAAAGAAGTAAATATATGTTTGCATTAAAACAAAAATATTAATTGGAATCACTAGACTTTAGCACAAATATTAGATTTCCATCTCTATTGATATGTACAAAAATATATATTTTTTCCTTTTAATATGATTAAATTACTATTTTTCCAGCCTTAATCCCAGCCAAAGTCGTGGCCAGTCATCTGGTAGAACTTCATGTTGAACGGCCGATAGAATTCTCGCAGCCTTTGTACTACTTTCTGGTCAATATTGGGGTGGGTCCGTCCTTTCGTCTTGCCCAGGCAGTGGGGCTTGCTACTGCCTTCTGCCTTTTTCAGGCATGGGAACCCCTTGGTTTTGTTGAAGTAGAAATGTTTGTCTGTGATGATCCTCTTGAGGCCCAGAAAGTCCTGGACACGGCCCAACTCACCTGCTGGATCACTGATCAGTCTCTCCCCACTGACAAAAAGGATTTGCCCAAGTGGGAAGTACAGGAGCCAATTTTCCAAATGCTTGGCATAAATGCCAATCTGGATGGCACTCCAGGAGGTATCGATCAAACCCGTAGTCCTGTTTTTCAAGGTCAGGCTCTCAAAAGATGGGATGTCTGGCTTCTTGGAAAGGGTTTGTGTGTAGTCAGAAATGGCTCGGGTGACCGGGTCCCTAACCACCACAATGAGCTTGGTGTCCTTTGACATAGAGGAGATCCGAGCTGGTGCTTCTTTAGTGACAAAGTAGCTGGGTGTTTTCTCCATGGTGATCTGGCCATCGAGCGTTCTTGGCATCAATTCCCTAATGAAAAACAGAAGAGAGAATTTGCAAAGCTGCACATTTGTACATGCCTATCTTTAGCTCAATCATAGAAAATAATGGAACTCATATACGGGATCTCAGCTATGGGGAAAATTTTGAAACATTTGAGCACCAGGGAATTTTTTTAATGAATGTCTTTTGTGTTGAGATCAACTCTTAAAGCCTGGTACATTCAGATGGTCTCTCTCAGGTTTGATTCCACTTAGATTTTTGAGATCAAGCAAAGTTAGTGAGTGATACAATATCTTATCAACAAGTATTGTATCAGACCAAATAATTCATGGAAAGTTGGAACCCCATTTATTAGAATCCCCATTTATTCTGTAACATGGAAATATTGGTAAATGGCAGACCAATTGGCATCTATGTAAATTAGGCCAGGATCAGAAACACTGAATGATTTCTCTAATTGAATGGGAATTTGAGAATTACATCCAAATTCAGCACTCTAGTCACCTCTACATCACATTGGTTAGTTTAAAAATTTGGGAGACTAGGAGGAAGGGCTTTTTCAGGGTTTTAAAACATTTAAATGATCTTTGGAGAAAAGTGCATATGAAAATTATTCTAATTCAAGAGTCTTGTGAGCTATTATTTTCCTATATTTACCACTCAGTTATCAGCACTTTATCAAAAGGTCTCAACACATTTCAAAACTACTTCAATCTAATATACGATTATATAGGAAATGCCTTTATCTCATCATTCTATCTAGCTTTGATTTCCTAAGCCATGAAGCTAAGCATTGGCAGGACCATTTGTTTAAGAGAAAGATCTACAACTGTCACTTGTTAAAAATAAAATTCACACACACACACAGAGTTCCACCATAATATAGCTCCTCCAAATCAGATTTCCTCAGAAAAATTGACAATAAGGTCAGATACAGGTACTGTATGTTGAACATTATGAATAACAACCATTTACCAAGTAATGCCAAAGAATGATATGTTCATGAGTAGATTTACTTGGAAAATTGAACCTTTGAGCTGGCATTTTGGCAGCACAATGATCTTTTTCACATGCTGAAGAAATGAATATTCATTTTGTTGGCAGACTGAAACCACTGATTGTATATTGTTGGGAGCTACTAGGAATGTTGTGCCACAACCATGGAGAGATTAACTAATGACCTAGACATCTTTCATAAACATAAGACTGCATGGACTGGTGGCATCTGGATTTAATTGAAAAAAAAATGCCACTACAAACTATCAGGGCTACAGAAATATTTTGGCCAGAGCAAAATATTGAGCCATTTGCTCAAATAAAAGGGTGTTTGTTGTTTTAATGTTTGTAGGCCAGTGGAGAATGCATTGGCTTAATTACTTAAAGAAGACAACTTCTCTAAAGAGGAGTACCTTTTTGGCTGTATCTTTTAATTTAGTATTCAGTACTGAAATCCATGTTCACTTGGTTGTTTCAAGACTCAACTTAGAATATTGACTCTTGCAATTGAAAACTAGACCAATGTTTCTCATAATGAAGATCATCCCCTATTTGACAAAAGTCTGTCCTACAGGTGCTACTTTCAAGCAATGTAGTGACATACTTGTATGCTGAATGGACTTATACATAATTACATTATATAGAGCTTTCATTGTGTAATGTAATTGTATAAACTGTTGATCGTGAATTAAGCACTAAGTGTTCTTTAAATAGTTAGATGTGAGGCCAGCAGGCATCTGAAGCTTCTACATAAGAGTGTGGGAAGCCATGGAGATGACCTTGGAAAAGCTACCTAGAATCCATTAAACAGGTGCATAAGCATGACTTGGGCTGAAAACACAGCGAAAGTATTAGAAACAGACTCAAACTGGCTATCCTCCTGAGCCCCTAGGGTAAAAGAGGAAAGGAACAGGAAACACAATCATTTGTAATATTTGTTACCATGGCCTTTCACAATAAAATATAGTACTAGTTTTCTTGTGAAATTTATTCCCTGATCTGTATGACCTTATAGGGCTCAAAGAGAATCACTAAAAGCTTTGAGTTGGTCCATCAGTCACATTCAAAGAACTCGTGGCACTGACACTGGCACTAAAAGATATGAATGATGATTTGACCATCTTCATTCCACAAGGATGAACTTCATGGACATAGCAAATTTATGTATCTTCCCTATGGATTATGGATTTGTTATCCAGGGCATACAGTATGTATAGTTTAGTTCTGAAATGGGTATTACCCAAGGACCTGCATTCAGCAAGATAGCTATAGCATATACATACAACTGCATACAATATGGTAGCTCCTCTTAACCTAACACCTTTCATTTCTCTTTACCATGCTGGGGAGTTTTTATTTGTTGTTTTGCAGTGGCTGATGGTGATTTACTGAATGGAAAATTATCTATAGACTTTTTTAGCTGACGAAGGAAAGAGCAGCAGTAGGCAAGCTTGTAAACAGCACAGATTTAGCTCTCCTGTTGATACCCTTGGGCACACTGAACAAAGAGTGCCATATCACTGCATACCGGTGCAGCAGACCCATTTCTGAATGCACTCACAAATGGACATATAGTGGTTGTTTATTCTGATCCTTAGTTGCTTTAATCTTAACCTGGCCATAATTCTCAGAGGTTGGTTTTTTGCCATTAAGTATGTGCCAGAGTAAACTCCAACACACACACACACACACAAACACACACACACACAAAACACAAAGCCTGGTAGAAGTTGCAACCTACAGAATGAGACTCAGTTCTCTGTTCAAGTTGCCAAGTCGCAAAAGCTGAGGTCTCATTTGCAGAAGCAAAATAAACAACATGTACAAACCATACTTTCAGATATTAATTTCTATACTTTTGTTGATTAAAAAGACGTTACTTATGGAATATCTGCAGATGGCCTGTCATTATCAATCCAAAGATGTTCTATGGTGACACATATCCAGAGAGGAAATAAGAGCAGAGAAAGTGTATCAATTCACATTTCAAGAAGCACCTTCAGTCACAGCCAATACGTGATCTGGAACACAATCATCCTTCAGTTTTCACATTCCTCTGGAAGTCAATAATAATGGGTTCACCTGATATCCACCATGTCATACTAAAGATTTTGGCCCGGGTTATTATAAGAATAAATTAGAAAGTCAAGAAATTAATGAAAGAAAAATAAATAAGTTGTGTGCTTGTGGAACTAAATGAGAGGGAATGAGGCCGTAGATCTGAATGAAGGGCCATGAGGGATGGAGGAATGCATCCAGGGAAATTAAGCTGTAGGTTTCCTTATGAATGAAAGAGCTACGTAAGAAAGTATGTAAGAAAGAACGAATTGATGTCAACTAGGTTGCTGTAGGTACATTGAAAAGTACAAATCCATAACATATAGGTGATAGCTACATGTTAAGCTGGAGTAAATGATGGTAATGAGGGAGATGAGCAGTTTAGAAATATAAAATATGAAATATAAATAAATAATAGATGAACCAAATATGAGTTTGGTGGAAAATTGTGCAACAGTTTGAAGGTATGCAATCCTGGGGAAATTATTCTGTTTGTGATATGAATGAGTAGGTAGAAATGACACAAGCAAATACTATGTAGAAAAAGTGTGGGGCCATCATCCAAGAATGATGAATGTTAGGAGTAGAGCTGACATAGCATGGACTAGTTCCCAGATTAGTGAGAACATTACACCAATACATCTGTGCTGTGGGGCCAAATATTTGTTAATGTGGAAAGACGAGGTTAAAAAAAAAACCCTAAAATTTAAACTCTGGAGTTCTGATGTGATTTTATATATATAATTGTTTAATTGTTTGAAATTTGAATTTTAAAAACTTAAATGTATCACTCAAAATACATAGCAGTTTTTGAATGACTCTTATTTTAGTAACTTTGGTTCTTCCCAGCTTCTTTCCCAAAGTTTCATAAGTATTTTAACTACCTTTTAATATTTATATTAATCTGGTAGACAATTATAAATATTTACCTCAATGAGTTTGGAAACATTTGTCATAATAATTATTTCCAGGTACTCCAAGGAACTAAAGAAAAATGCAAAATCCTAAACTCTGCAAATGTTCTTGGGTAGCTTAGCACTTATAAAAATATGTGAGATTTTTTTAGAATGCATTTATTAATTTATTTTAAAAAAAGTCTGTTAAAGGAAGTTAAGCAAATTCATTTATCCAATTTTTAGAATCTAATTAAGGACAGGTATACCTTCAGATCACAATACAGGTAACATCTAGCATCCTGGGGCTGTTATAGCTCTTCACACTTTAAAAATGAACTTTTTGCAGAAGACAACTGTGTCCTTTTGTCTTTCTTATAACCATCCTCTAGAGAAAAGACAGCTAGTCAGTGACAGAATAACGTTTTGTTTTATTTCTTTTATGTGGCAGGTCATGCTCTGGATTTGGTTTTGTCCACTGGAAAGGAGGGTGGCATTCTAAAAGTGGGAAAGTTTAGATCTGTTCTCTTGTCATACCATTTCACTGAGATTTAGACTTGCAGTGACTATTCTTTGTAGTCCATCTTAAAAGATCCCAGGTATTTGGGGGCTAGTATGGCTGGCTTTGGTTGTCCTATGGAATGCAAAGAGGAGCAGGGCATCCACAGGGCAGAGAGAGTTCATTTCCGGAGTATACATCTCAGTGGAGGACAATGAAGCAAGATTCTTCCACAGCCCCTTATTTCTTGACATACAGTATATACAGTAGTTCAGCCAGCTACAGCTTTATAGAATCGAGACAACAATTGAATGGTATGGTTATTAGGCTGAGTTATGACATGTGTGACATTATTGCTAGGTATTCTTTGACTAAAAATTTATTTTTGGTTCTACCAGCTCCCATTTTCTGCCAGGAAAGTGTACACAACAGAACCCTCCAGAAAGCAACAAAGCCAGACATCGTGTAGTTAGTTAGGTGTGGTTTATCAGGAGATGTTTTGCTGTTCAGATGACAGTGTGTTAAATACGAAAGCTGTTTGTTAATGCAGAGTTATCATTGTGGGTTTGTTATTTTTTGCATATGTGGGCAGGAGGAAATAAAATGAAAACATGTTCCCACTAACAGTGTGAGTCAACAACACTCTAAAAAGGAAGAAAAAGGGGGCGGAGGTGGGCAGGTCTGATGAAAGCCACAATTCATCATGGATCATGGTTTCCTGGTGCCTTTGCGATTACTTCACAGGCTTTGCTGCCTCCAGAATTTGTTCATTTGTGAGTATTGTACATTGCAAGCAACACACACCAATGCCAAGTTTATACTGTCTATTTAGGAGAAGAAATCAAAGGAATTTTCAGTTGTTAAATAGATAGACAGATGGCTGTCTGGGCAAATATCTGAAGATGATTCCCACAATATTATGATGGCTGGTTGCATAAAAACTAAGCATTAGAGAATTCCGTGTTTCTATGTCCGCGCACGTGTGTGTGTGTGTGTGTGTGCATTTGCATAGATATGCAGACAAAACCACATAGAACCACAGACATATATAATTACAGTGCAATTCTATCCTGGTTTAAACATAAACAAATGTCACAGATGTCACATTATTTCATTCAGTGATCTCATTTGAAACTGTATTCCCATTTCAACTTCACGGATAAGAAAAAAAATCTAAGAACTGATCGGATTGGGGTTCTGCACAGCCAAGGTAGAGGGAAGATAGATGTCCACCTCACTGAGCTACTCCTCCACCTTTACAAATTATTTCTACCTAAGCAAACTCTTTATTTTGTAATAATAATAATAATAATAATAATAATAATAATAATAATAATAATAATAATAATAATAATAATAATAATAATAAAGTTGGAAGGGACCTTGGAGGTCATCTAGTCCAACCCCCTGCTCAGGCAGAAAACCCTATACCAGGGGTGTCAAACTGCAGGCCCATGGGCTGGATGTGTCATGCCAAAACCACGCCCACCCCATTGCCGGCAATGGGAAAAAAGTCATGATACATCGCGACACATCACGTGATGCCGCACGTTTGACACTCATGCCCTATACCATGTCAGACAAATGGCTGTCCAGTCTCCTCTTAAAAACTTCCATTGTTGGAGCATTCACAACTTCTGGAGGTAGCTTGTTCCACTGATTAATTTTTCTGACTGGCAGGAAATTTCTCCTTAGTTCTAGGTTGCTTCTTCTCTTTGATTAGTTTCCATCCGTTGCTTCTGGTCCTGCCTTCAGGTGCTTTGGACAATAGCTTGACTTCCTCTTCTTTGTGGCAACCCCTGAGATATTAGAACACTGCTATCATGTCACCCCTAGTCCTTCTTTTCATTAAATTAGACATACCCAATTCCAGCAACCGTTCTTTATATGTTTTAGCCTCCAGTCCCCTGATCATCTTTGCTGCTCTTCTCTGTACTTTTTCTAGAATCTCAACATCTTTTTTACATCGTGGTGACCAAAACTGGATGAGGTATTCCAAATGTGGCCTTACCAAGGCCACACTTTTGTTCCTATTACCTCCCCTTTGGAAGGGGCTAATGGTGCAACACCATTAAGGAAAATCCAGGAAAATCAGAAGATAAATTGTGCAACCTAGATAGTCCTGCATGCCTTGCATACTACTTATTACATGCATTGAACTGAGTGTAACAAGGCAAATGAAATGAGATTTGAGGTCTCAGGGAAGCAGGGATGTTTATAGCATACGATTAAAAAAGAAAGTCAAGTTCACAAATGCATTGGTGAAATGAAAGTTCTATCTGTTTTTTCATGTGCCACACAAACACACACAGACAAAAAAAACTACTGAAGCTTCTATTAAACCATTGCAGTCTCCATCTTGCTTTTTACTGTACTCTATAGACATTTTGGTGGAAAACCTTCGAAACTAAGAAATCTGTATTGAGTCAGCCTACAGTTATTATGGTCACTATGACTTACGACAGCACTAAGAAAAAAGGGAAGGGCTCTCAGACTACCTATAAGGACATGGTGAGCTAGATACCCATAAAGGAGCAGGGACATCATTATAGGGGAGAACACTGACCAGAGGACAGATCCTGGATGTCAAAATCTCTCCAGACAAAGGAGAGATTGTGGGATTGCCCACAGGTATTCCAAACAGCTCTCCCCATGAGCAGACTGCAAGAACTGACAGTATTATGGTTGGCTGGTAAATTGGGTGGCTTAGAATTGGTATGCTTAGAATTGCAATGTGACTTATGTGGACATAAAGGTGGCTAGGCCTCATTTCTTAATTACTTTTTGAATTACTTTTTTATTAGTTTTAAACATTAGCAACCTTTGGAATGACAAGGCTGATGGCATTCACTGGGTGAGTCTCCTTCAATCCTTAACAAAATAATTTTTAAGTGTAACTTAAAGGACATAGCAAAGTTGGGTAATAAATGGCAAAAGGGTAATTAGAGTGTTATTTCTGAAAAGTTATAAATGTACTAAGGGTGTGGATTGACTTGAAATGGGATTTTCAAATTAATGGAATAGATTCTTCCCATGGGAAAATGGCTGTGTTTTGATTTTTAAGAAAAAAAAGATGAGATTTTAAAGGTAGACACTAGAAGGAGATAAAGGAAGTAAAGACTAGAATTAAAAAAATTGACTTGGAGCAAAATATCTTAAAATCAAATGTACTAAATTGTGTGTGTATAAGTATAAACAATGACCTCGGTCATTAATTTCAAAAATATGTGCCATCATAGAATGACTCTGTATAAATGATATTGCAGGAGAGGAACAAGTTCTAATGGATAAGATGGAAAAAGATTTAGACCTGGGCTTAAAGTGACAGGCTACAAGAATAATTTGAGAAAATAAATGAAATACTGGATATACAAATGAAACGGGCTGATATTTTAATAATTAAAAGGAAACATGACTTGGATAATTTTCCTATATTGGTATACAAAGGACACCTGTTAAAGTTTTGAAAGACTTGGTGAAAAGAATAGACATAAAGACTTAGGACATTATTTGAAGAGATTAAAGATCAAAATTGTAAAAACAAAAGGAGGGAATATAAAGTGGGTTTATTTGATCAGGGTTAAAATAGTTAACTTTATTCTACAATCACGAAATGGACATTTTATTTTATCATGCCAGACTGAGTGATGTGGGTTTAAGGATCTGAGAATTCCTTTTGAGATGAAGGGGTAATATTTATTTTTTGTTATATTGTAATCTTTTCTTTTCTTCTCTATTCTTTCATTTACACTGTTCTTTTTCTTTCTTTTTATATTCTGCACTTTATTTTTTCTTTCTATTTTTTATTTGTTGTAGTTTGTACTACATTTGATCTGTACAACTGTAACATTTAATAAAACTAATTGAAAAAAATTCAGGAAGGCAATGACAATGCAATGGTATCCTAGTTTTGATCTTATTAGCAAGCAAGGATCCTCTTCAGATGAATCCCAAATCATTATTTGTAAAGGATCATTTTAAAAAAGGCACTTTCCCTCCACAGAGAAATTTCTGAATCAAAGTGAACAAACCTAAGTTATGCAATTTACAATTATAACCCTGATCCAGAATTTCCTGAGTATCCAACTAATATTAGGAAACATTGCAACTACAATCTGTTACTTACTGCATATTTGCTCTATTAATCATAATTAGTAATATTAGTATTAATTTGTTATTAAGTATTAGTATTCATGTATTCATCAAGCTTTTTCCAACACTGGCAGCTGGCAAGTTGATTGACATTAAAACCAAAATAAAAATATTCACAAATAAAAAAGAGAAGGAAAAAAGGAAATATTCTGAGAGGGATTTAGATGAAGCCTAGAATAACCAGCCAATTATTCTTTTTGAAAGGCACCATTTGCTTTCCAGAATAAACTTGAACCGAATCCGTATCTCCACTCAAACAATTTATGAAAGAAAAAATGTTTTCGTTCTATAAGATTTGGGATTAATTGGGAACGATGTGAAAGTCCTTTTCTGTATAATAAATTTTGCAGCCTTTTCACCTCTGGTATTTAATGACATTGTGCCTTCCTGTTTGAAAATTTCATACAAACAGTCTACTGTGCATTAAGACAACCATCATTCTATTTGGGGAAAAAAACAGAACATGATATGATAATTTTTGGCTAGGCTGGGACAAATGTGGCAATTGCTATGATGAATCCCAAAATGCACAGCAAGGATCTGGCCCAAAGTCAAAGTTCTAAAAGTAATAAGACCTAAATCAGGAAACTGTCTCCAGGAAAAGGTTTCTTATAACAACATAGTTTGCTTTTAAGTCTCACTAAAGTCAGTTTGCCACCCTGATGGAACTGACCACATCTGTTGGTTATGGCCACAATCCACTGTGACATTCTAAGCACACTTTGCTGAAAGTTCTGGAAGAAATATAATGGGAGTGTGTGTACAGGAACACTGCCTTAAAGTGATGATTGAGGGAAATTAGTGCCCAATCTTAATCTGTTCCACACTTCAAGCAGCAGTGCTTTTTTTTTGTAAGAAAAAAGATGCCGGAACTCAGCCCCCCCTCCCCCCGCCAGGCCATTCCTTGATCGGCAACCTTTCACTGGCCTGACTGCCATGCTAAGGTGGATGGGATGGGCGGGATAGGCCCAGTCCCCCTCTGCCATTTCGGAGCCAGGGGGGAGTGACAGTGAACGGTTCGCTGTCGCTGTGCACCGCTGGAGGGGCTTTCTTTATGCTTCGCCCTGCAGATCACCTGCTCAGGTACAGCCACTGCCTCCTTGTCCTCCGCCAACTCTCATGTGGATTGTGCCATGACCGGGTGGCACAAGCCTCCCCCACCACCTCCCTCTGCCAGTCCTTTGTCGCCTGTCTCATGGAGAATGGAGAACCCAGCAGCTCTGTGCAGGAACGCAGAGCAGAGAACAGCACTTGCTTGCTGCCCTGCATTGCCCCACGTCTCCCTTCTGGAAATGGCATCCCCGTTTCCTGCCGCTTCTCCTACCGGTGCAGCTTCTCCCTCTTCCCGAAAGCATTTCTTTGCTAACCTGCTTTCCAGCTCTGGCGTGTTTCTCTTCTGCTACAGGGAAACAGAGTTTGTGGGACTAAAAAAAGTTCAGTCAGACCTTCCCACTCCTTGTGAGATCTTTTTTTTTCTGCAAGAAGTTGGAAGGTCTGATTGAACTTTTTTTAGTTCCATAAATTCCATTGAAAAAAGGTGCCGGAATGCCGTTCTATGCATTCTATGACAAAAAAAAAGCCCCGTCAAGCAGTATGGAAACCAACCTTTAAAAACAGGGGTTGGTGGTTCCAATAAATCTCTCTGGGGGGTGGGGGATGGAGTGAGGTAGTGAATGAACTGTTTGGAAATTGGTTTGATGCAATCAACTGTCGCACGCTGAACAAGTAAAATTAAATATCACTACTTCTTTGGAAAACCGAATTTCTTCTTTGTGGAGCATTGATTTCAAAAGTCATATCCAATTTTGCAACAGGTCTGTAAGAAGAAAGCATTTATATCTAAAGTTGCCCCATGTTTACCCTGAAAGAAAATGGCAGAAATGAAATGGAAGTGTGTACACAAGAACACTGCCTTAATGCACAAATGACTTCCTCTGACCTCTTTGCTCATATATCTCCTCCCCTGTTAAGGTCAATGTGGATGTCTTTGCTGGAGCATCCAGCAAGCAAGCAGTCACTCCAGTGTTTTTCCATCCCCTGGAAGAAGTTGCAGGTCATGAATTCTGCCTGTTTCTTTAGGCTTCCTCGCAACTCCACAAAATACCTGTGGTTTTTTAGTCAGGGAGGTTTCACATGTTGAGCGACTTTGCAATCCATTTAGATCTCTCACTTGCTGGGTACTGTTCAACAGTAGTTCTTTAAGAGCATTTCCCCCCCCTCAGGTCAGAGTAAAGTGCAAACAGGAGTTTGAATTTACATTTGTATTTGCAAACTGGTCCTTGTGTTAGTTCCAGTAACTGGCATGGATTCATTTGGTATTCCACTAGACTTCTTCCAGTGGGCACTGAATAACCAAAAAAAAAAAAAGATGCTGGGCTAAAGGTGTGCAGAGGGACTCCTATTATTCAAAGTAGTTGGTCAAAGATCAGAATAAAGAATTGATTTGATATGATTATTCAGAATGATTGCTAGAAGTGCAAAATGGACCATGGCTAGACATCATTTAATATAGTCTTCTCCAACCTGGCTACACTTCTAAGTATGGATTTCAACTTCTAATATTTCCTAGCCAATATGGCTATTGCAGAAAAATGGGGAGTTGGTCTATATTTTGAAATGTGTGCAGGTTGGGATAGATTTTGACATTCTTTGTATAATTCTCCCCTATCCCCAATAATCTTTGCTGTGGGATAGAGAGTCCAGCATCCTTGGGGAAGGGGGAGCTTGATCTAAAACTTCTGGAAGCCACCACGATGCTTGCCTCGTCTTACACCAACTTCATAAACTAATGAATGATTCCAAGAAATGGCTCATACAAGAAAGTGAAACAGATGATGGCATCTGTCCTAAGCTGCAGGAAGATGTTGTTTATTTGAAAGGCTGTTCTAGGACATTCTTCTAAACAAAAAAAAAATCCCATTTGTCCCATTCATATCTGACTTAAATTTAAAGAACCATAAAAAGAAAAGTGCAAGTCTTGGCCCCATTTTTTTTAAAGAAATTAATAAACTGCCACCTTATGTACTTGTCTCTTTTATGCAAATCTTATAAGATTTACCTATTGTCAGCAAGTCTTTAGCTCAATCTTTTATTTATTATCAGCAATAAAACTACACAGCATAAGGAATCTGTGCTTGAAGTCTGAAACTGGCTCCGAAGCTCTCTTGATCACATAAAGCCTGCTAGTTTTCTTCGCTCCACTGAGATTTATTTGAGCAATGCCAATACTGCAGTTCTGTGGAACTTGAGGTCAATCTGAATTCCAACTAATGAGAACGTTTTCCTCACCCCAGCTCCTAAATTGAAGTCAACCTGCCTTCTGAGCTTCAGTGTCCTATTTGTGTAGAATGTATCTCTCCTTCCTCCTAAGCGCCTCCCAATTGTTGCAAGATCAGCCATGCTTGCAGCTACTGAGAAAAGTGCCAAGTTGCAAACATGTCAACACATGGTCCTATCACTGTTCACATGGACATGTAAATACAACAGAGCAAATGTGCCTTTGCAGTTTCAGGACTCTCACCTTGAGGAGTTGCTCAGTTTCAGTTCCCGTGATTTGGTGGCTTGTTATTAGAATGCAATCAGACAAATGACCACAACATGAATAGTTTAGTCTGGATGAGTCTGGGTGTTAGCAATTTTTTTTTTATTTCCATTTTGTGTGGAGTAGAAGTGAGACAATGAGTTTGCCAGGCTGAGACCTCTGATGGCTCAGGGGAGAGGGCACTGATTGAATGCCATGCCTTGCGTCTCCAATTTGTCAGTTGAAAAAAACATTGATTGGTTCATGATGACCTTGGCATGTTTTCAGTAATCTGAGTTTGGCAAAAGTGAGGATGCTTCTGGGTTGGCTTCAAATGTCTTGGGACAGTTTGATGAGCGATCATGGTAGCTTGTTAGCTTAAATGGAAAGGAAGAGTGATAATCAAATCCAACTTTTTCTCTCATCTCTATTTCGCCAATAAAACATCTATTTGAGGGCATCAAGTGAATTTAAGGATAGTGCAAAATGTTGGGAAGAAAGCAATTTAAGTTGTTTTCGCTGAATGAAAAACAGAATTGCAGTGAAGTGCCCAACTTATTCTTGACATATCAGTGAGTAATGCTTTCCCCTCTTTTCTAATGAAATGATCTTTGTGTTCAAGGTTTTGTGCACACATGCTTAGCTGAATCAGAATCAAGTCCTTATGTCACATCAACTATGCCTGTGAGAAAAATAATATCCTTGCTATTATTTAAAAATGGAAGGGTTTAGATGAACCAACTCCTCAATGTTCTACCAAAAAGAAAAAAAAATCAGGCAACAAGAAGAAATGTTTTACAGATAGCTACATTGAACTGTATTCTAACAGTAGTAATCCATCTACTTCTCTACTCAGAAATATGCACTGTCTAATTCAGTAGGACTTACTCCTAATTAATTAACTTATTTTATTTATTTAAAATATTGATACAGCTGTCCAGAGGTGATTAGAGGATAGGTGGCTATATAAATACTTTTAAATAAATAAAATAAATACTTTACTCTGGGGTAAACATGAGTAGGAATCCTCATTGCTTTTCAGTGCTGTGTTAGCCTTTAGTTCTGAGGAAACCCCTTCATTATATTAAAGTACCTTCTTGTGGTATTTAGACAAATTCTACTTTAGTAGAAAGAGTAAAATTTTCTTCTGAGAATGGAACGATAGGGTGGCATCAAATATTTGAATGGTCACTTCAGAAGAAAATTTTATTTTCCATAGAAATCTGCTGATGAAAGGCAAATGGTTCACCCTAGCCCTAAATGCCCAAGGAAGACAGTTATATGCGGCCACATTACCCTGTTTCAGAAAATAACAATGAAGCCCTATATGAAAGTGGGCTTCCCACTCCCAATATTCAATGGGAATCTGCCTTTTTGCAACTACATGGAGGGAAGTGTGTAGTGGGGTGCCCCAGGGCTCTGTTCTGGGCCCAATGCTCTTCAACATCTTCATCAACGATTTGGACGAGGGGATAGATGGGGAACTCATCAAATTTGCAGACGACACCAAGCTGGCAGGAATAGCCAACATTCCAGAAGACAGGCTTAAGATACAGAAGGATCTAGACGGACTTGAACACTGGGCGCTATCTAACAAAATGAAATTCAATGATGAAAAAAGCAAGGTTCTACATTTAGGCAAGAAAAACCAATTGCACAAGTACAGCATAGGTGGCACCTTGCTCAATAGTAGTAACTGTGAGAGGGACCTCGGAGTCCTAGTGGACAATCACTTAAATATGAGCCAGCAGTGTGCTGCAGCTGCCAAAAAGGCCAACACAGTGCTAGGCTGCATTAACAGAGGGATAGAANAAACTTCCTGACAGTGAGAACAATTAACCAGTGGAACAACCTGCCTCCAGAAGCGGTGAATGCTCCAACACTGGAAGTTTTTAAGAAGAGACTGGACAGCCATTTGTCCGAAATGGTATAGGGTTTCCTGCCTGAGCAGGGGGTTGGACTAGATGACCTTCAAGGTCCCTTCCAACTTTACTACTATTATTATTATTATAACTTGCCCATTATTCCATGACTTGCAGAAATGTGAACATGCTTACTAACACATGAAAATCTTATTTGAACAAACAGCAGTCAAATATTCTAACAAAACTTAAGACAAATAAGAAGTGTGACTAGTCTTCTCTCCTGTGGACAGCTAGCTGGAGTCCAATTCAGATCTTTTTTTACATCACACAGGGTTTTTTGGCAGGCAATCTGAAGAAAATGAGAAATAAGACATTTGGAGATGTTATTTTCCAACCTTGGTGCCCATTATAGTGACACAGCTCCTGGAGCCATGTGGTTAACATTCTTTTGATAAAGATGTAACAGAGAAAGAAAGATATTTTTGTTTCCCTAGAGAGAGAGAGAGAAATCTGAGGGAGCATAGGGTGGACTGCCTGTATAGCTTCATCAAGTGAAGTTTCTGTTCGGTCACACAGACTTGAATGAGTATCTCAAATACTTGTTAAAAACTATGTGTTCTGGAAAATAAAACTTGACTGATTAAAATCCCAAAGCAAACATCTTTTTCAGATTCTAAAATCAAACAGCTCTAACCACTGATGCTGAAAATCCACTGATGTGGCCGAGGCTGTAGCAAATATATTTATGGGAGAGGATGCCTCCATTTATTCAAGCAGGTCTCAATATTTATATATCCTGTTACATCTGCAGCTTGTGGCATCTGTTTCTATGCTCTGTCTGTCAAGCTGCATCTTATCACAGAAGCACTGCCTTTTTCTACTCTGCAATGTTGCTTCTCCTTTTACCTCACTGATAAGTAACCTGACGCTTATTCTAAGCCCTTTTTAAATTACAAAATAAGATAGAGGCAAAGCTAGGCAAGCAGGCTGGAAAAGGAAGAAGAAAGGGTGCTATGAGCTGCTAGAGATCTCTGATTAGCATACTCAATGCAACAGAAGCAAACCTGTTGCATAATGCTGGAATGTATGGACAGTTTTGCCCATCGCCTAGAATAGCAGAAATTCTTAACAAGTGTAGTTGACGTGCAGAAAGAAACCAGTCTTTAGAATGCACAGTGTCTACAATTCTAGATTGTCACCTGTAGTGACGTAAAATGAAAAGCCTTGAGCAGACTTGACATCCATAGGCTCATAAGACCCACTTTGCAAATGGATATCTGGAATATGAGGAGGACAGCAGAATTGAGCTCCCTACACTACATTCCTGAGACTCCATCTACTGGGGTTTAACATCAGGAGACAGCTGCTGCAGCAGTGACTCCCTTCATGCTTTATTATGAAAAACATTATAAAAACATGTAAAGGTTGATGAAGCTTTTGAAACACTGTTTTGAAGACAAGGCAGTGTTAGCACCCAAGAATATTAAGTACCCTGCTAGTTCCTCTTTAGGTCAACGGCATTGCCACACTTTTATTGAGAGGGTGAAATCTGAAAGCCAAGCATATGGTGATTTATCTTTAATAAAGCAGGAATGCTGTGCTGTAGCTTAGTTGTGCTGCTTTGAAACTCATCCAGCTGCTATTATTCCAAAGGTGACCTTTCTAGTGAAGAAGTGCATCACAATCAGGATGTTCACAGCAAATAAACAATTTTGAACTGCAAACAAATTTCTGGGCTTCACCCTAGCTAGCATTATAGACTCTATCAGCTTGGCCTTTACTTTCGAAACAAAAGAAACCAAAGAATCACTGTGTCAATTTTGGAAAGTTGAGATGCTCCAAATGCTGATGTTTTCGTGTGAAAATGCCATAAATCTATCCTAATAAAGAGCAGTATATACAGCATTATTAAAAAAAATCAGCAGATATAAAACAGAAGTTCCACAGATGTGTACGGTGTTTACCTGAATGCATCAGAGCTTAAAACCATAAAAAAAAATAGTGTGTCCTGGTTGAGATTAAATAGAGTGTATGGCCAGTTATAAAAAATTTACTGGTGCCCCAGAAGAAACCTTTTGTGGAATAGCATGCTCTGGGATTGGTTGCTCATATTCTTATGCCCTCACTTTTGGTTTACTGCAAAGAGATCTACTTGGGGCTGCTTCTGAAGACTATTTGAAAGTTGCAGGAGGTGTAAATTCAGCTAGCTGCTGAAGGGAACTGCTGCAGAATTATAACTGTTTGCACAGGCTACATTGGTTCTTAGCAGGCTTTCTTATACCATTCAAAGTGCTGGGGATTTTGTGACTTCACTTTTGGAACTGTCCTCTGCAAGCAGAGTCTGCTCATCCTGTACATTTAATCTGGAAGGACATGTTTCTGATCCACTTTCCTCTGGAGATTAGGTGGATGAAGACTAGGAAGAAGACTTTGGGAATACCTTCCAAAGTTAGGATGATAGCATTCCCTTCCAAGGTTAGGATGTTAGCATTTTCTAAACAGGTATGACCCATATACTGTAACATTTACCAAATATATGTAAACATAACCAGAACCACTTATTTTAAAACCTCCTGTTATTGCCTTCCTGGTGGTTTTATTCATTCAAAGTTCATTCTCAGTCTTTTCGTCACGAGTTACAAGAATGTTTTATTTTTTAATTTTATTTAAATCTTTTAAAATACATTTCTCTCCGGATATTAGTTATATTTTGTCCATCATAACTTGTATTCTGTGGGACATTCCAGTTTATTTAATCTGGCCATGAGGCTCTAGCACTGTATAGGAACACTTATGCAGTAGTGTTAGGCACCAGGCTAAGCAATATTATTGTGCTATACACTTTTTTGTTATAATCTCTGTGAACTGTGAATATTTACAGCCACCTCCTTTAGAGACGGGTTGAGCTTAAAGATGCTCCCCAACTTAGAAGTTATTTGAACGATTGTTGTATGTTCTAATGAATTTTAAGCACTAGCACTTAGGTCACACTTGGGCTCACTAAAGATTATTCCTCTTGTGAACATCCTCCATGAACTAGCAAGTCTATATCTTATCGCTTGATGCCACTAACCTACCCATGAACTGAAACCTCTTCTCTTTTGCATATCGAACAGGGAAACATTTAAGAGAATTCAACCTTGGATATCCCTGGATGTTTAGCATCTTATCCTGAAACCTTCATTTTAAATTCAGGACAACACAATTAGCTATCCCAATGTACAATCTATCAGCCTATTTATTATTAGCACTCTTTTCAACAGACAAATAAATCACTGGAGAATCAAAGTGACTCTCACAAATCAATTTTCCTATATGCGTTTATGAATCACTTTCTATCCTTCCTTGCTCTGGAAAGCACACCAACATCACAAAAGAATTTCATCAAGGTATGTTTCATTTAAAAAAAATATATTAATCTATTTCCCTATTTCCTTAAAACGTTTGCTTCCTTCCTCAAAACAGCAAAGTGACTATCAATCCAAGAATGGGATGGCTCTTGACAGACTCATCTAAACACCCTTCTTTCTGGCTTACCCTTTCCAGGTCAACTATCATGATCTCCAGGAAACTAGTTTCTTTTCTGAGAGCCAGAAGTTCATTGTATCCACATTCCGTCTCCAGATTTCTGCCCCTTCCCATCAGCAGATGTGATTATATTCCATGCAATGTAGAGGATAGCTCCCATGCCTATGTAGTTCCTGTAATTCAATCACAGGAAAACTTTATTTAGAGTAAAATCGACAAGGCTATAAGAGAGTAATTGCTTAAGGGCAGAACCAGAAGCCCAATTGCTTTGGTCTGTTAATAACAGACTGTTTAGTTTCTTGCACTAGTCAACATCCTTTTTTCTAACAAACTTTCCAAATTAGGTTGTAGTTATGCCATCAGCAAATTGATTCCCCACCCACCCATCTTGCCACCGGTGATTATAAATGGTTGATTATGCTCCTACAGTGTTATTTGCAGGTCATTCACAATGGTCTTCTTTGTAACCATTACCTTCTGACTCCTGACCCTTTAAGAAATTTTACTGACTCTTCTGCAGCTAGTTTATTTGGGGGAAACAGTCTTTCACTCTCAGTTTTGAATTTTAATATTGAACTAAAACTGCAAAGAATCTGGGGGAAAGCCAATAAACTCCTCAAATTTCCTATTACCAGTCCACCATCCCAAAGTCATCCTCACAACTTTGCAATGATGTTTGATGGCCACATGAGCCAACTAATACAAGCTGGATTGTGTCAACTACAGTTTTATGTCTATATGGAAAAGAAAATATAGATAGATATAAAACTATGACACACTCAATGTTTCACTAAGATTTGAAATTATTTGTTCTAGCGCTATGATTTTCACAGGTAAAATGTATAAATATGGTAGTATACAAATCTGACAGGTAAGAAAACAAAACACTCAACTTTATTAACTGTAGTGGTTTGCAAAACCAATGAAGCCACGACTTTTTCTTAAAATGGAGGTATGGATTAGTATGCAGAATAAAGAAGCTCTGTTGCTTGTTAATGTTATTAGCTTATCAGTATGCATAACAACTGATTAATGACCCAATCCCTACCCCTAAATAAAGAGCTGGAAAGATAGATATATTTCTCAATCACCAGGTATCCAAAAATAAATCTACATGGAGCCTCTATATGGCTCTACATGGGGATACTCTTGAAAAGTATCTGGAAGCTTCAGCTGGTACAGAATGAGACCACATGGGCAATTCTGGGTGCCAAAAGAATGGTGCATGTGACACCTCAGCTGCACTCGATACTAGTCTGCTTCCAGGTCCAGTTCAAGGTGTTAGTTATGACCTTTAAGGCCGTACATGGCATGGGGCCAGGTTACCTACAGAACCCTCTTCATACCTTTACATCAGCCCTTCCCACTTGATCAGGCAAGGAACATATGTTGAAGACCATGGTCAGCTAAAGAATTCTGACTGGTGGAGTGTAGGAAAAGAGCCTTCTCTGCCATTGCCCCTGCTCTATGGAAGATTCCTCTCTCCCAGATGTAGACAGACCCTCAGTGGCCTTCTGGAAAGGTGTAAAAACATGGCTCAGTTGCCTTGTGTCAGGTGAAGAGAAGAGCACCCAGCCATGGGCCTAGCTGCTGCCTCGAAAATCCTCCCCCCACCACCTTTTAACTATTTTTTTTAACATTGCTTGCCTCTTTGAAAGTTTATATAGTGTTTTTTTTATGTTTTTCCTATTTTATTGAATAGAGTCCATCTGTGAGGGAGATGAGTGGCTTTAAATTTTGATAGATAATAAATAAATCTTGATTCCAATGAAGTTCAGGGTAGTTTGCTGGCTTCAGTATAAGATAACGATAATGATAATGTTTTAGCGGTCATTGTGTTTTATGAATTTCTGACTTTTACCAGAGATGAAAGGATGGGAAGGACAAACAAATTTCTTCCAGGACCTGAAAACTTTAGATTTTTGCCCTGGAAAATGTGGAGGAAACTGGGGTAATATTTATGTCACTATTATCAAGCCATCACTATTTTATTCATCATCAGACCAATTTTTCATCGCCTATGCCATAATTAGGTATGGTTTAATATTTAATTTGGGTGATTTACAGATTTGGACATTTCTCCAGTAATAGGAGAATGTTCCTCCATTGCTGGAGAAATGTTGCAGTTTTCATTAGCCTCATTTCTGCTGGAAATATTATTAGTCCTCCTTGCATACTTTAAAGCTCATCTCCCCAAAGAAGTTAGTTACTCAAATTGCCCATCCTTTAGGCAGTTGCAGCCCACTCAATCACTGGAAAGGATTGGCACTGTATGTAAATCATAATATTACCACAATATATCAAAGCAAATTTTATCTCATCTGAAAAAGTATATGATTTAGTAAATGAATTGTGCAGAAACAGCTAACTTGTCTACTATTCATTGCAAAAAAGCTGCAGAGGAAGGAAATTACCAAGGGAAATTATATATACAACTTTTTGGCAGGACATTAAGATTGCTACATTAGAGAAAGTGGGAATATAGTTTGTGATGGTTGCTAATGCAAATTTGGGAGCCGATAGCTTTGTAAAAATACTTCAATCTTGAAAATTTCTTTCACAAATGGCTATGACATAGTCTTTTCCCTAGCATTACTGCTTGTCTTGCGATATAAATGTGTATGCCACAATTAACATGAAGTACATCTCTTTTAAAACTGAGTAACAAAACCGAACGCTAATATAAAACATAGGCTTATATTTTTTTATACAATAGCTATACCTTATTTTCTCGGTACACATTCTTCTAGTGTATAATATCCTTTTATTCTATGTGCCTTCTATATGCATTCTTCTATTTGGCTACACAAATGGCTCAAAGGGGAGACATTAAAAGACTGAGGAATGTGGATTACAAGCAACAGACGACACTTCTTAGAATCCACAAGCTGGCTAAAAATCATGATTTCTGTCAAGACCAGAAAACAAGCCTCCCCCCCCCAATGAGCAACTTACATACCAAAACAAGATAAAAAGGTATAAGGCCAGAACGAAGCATAAAAATCCAAGCCTTGTTGTTAGAATCAGCACAGATACTATGCATAATATAAAATATGGTGTTCAAATGTTTAGATTCTCTTTAGAACCTCCCAACTTTATTTTATCTACTTGGCCTGGATCAGTTTAATTATATTGTTTCTTTGCTCCGTACACAAGAAGGGTGTCGGAAATGACAGCCAGAAGTCTCCAACCCCTAGGAATAACAATAGCCCACAAACCCACAGCCACATTCCACCAGGATTTATATAGAACCAAGATACCAAAGGATTAAAGAAACAATGTAATCTACAAAATCAACTGTAACAATTGCAACCAATTTTATGTGGAACAAACATCGTGCCAATTAAAAACCAGAATCCATGAATACATCTCTACAGAAATACACAAAACCAAGGATGAAAACCTCAGAGAATCCATATGGGTTAATATAAAAGGAAAAAAGAATGACCCTGCTATAGGCATATACTACAAACCATCCAATCAAGTAGAAGAAATAAATGAACTCTTTTCTAATCAATTAAAAAATATTTGTAGGAACCATACTGGGAGACAAACTCTGCAACAAGGGGGAGATCAAACAGATTCCTAACCACTTAGCTGACAACTTTGTCATCCAAAAGGTAGAGAAGGGAACTGGAGGAAAAGCTATAGTGGACCTAATTCTTCTCAATTAGTAAGAATTAGGTCCAGTTGTCAGCTAAGTGGTTAGGAAACTGATACTTTATGATATGAA
>NW_015386504.1:301199-334550 GCF_001527695.2 Protobothrops mucrosquamatus | reverse complement strand
AGAAGAAGAAGAAGAAGAAGAAGAAGAAGAAGAAGAAGAAGAAGAAGAAGAAGAAGAAGAAGAAGAAGAAGAAGAAGAAGAAGAAGAAGAAGAAGAAGAAGAAGAAGAAGAAGAAGAAGAAGAAGAAGAAGAAGAAGAAGAAGAAGAAGAAGAAGAAGAAGAAGAAGAAGAAGAAGAAGAAGAAGAAGAAGAAGATTTCCTTCCTTTGCTATTTCCTGTTTAATAGATGTGATGTTTTTAGCTTCTGAAATGCTGCCAGTTGGCCTTTGGAGGTGTTGAGTCAAAAGGACCAGCTGGACCGCAGGGCAAAGGGTGAAATCAACACAGATCACAGCTAATTGCAAAATGCAAGCCTTCTCCCAATTGTCCTGATAAATTATTGATGCAAGAAGACATTTATTTGTAGGGTACCATGTGAGATGAGAGCTCCAGGCCTAAGAAGGTCTATATTAGAAGGCCTTATCTAATCCTTTTTTGGGGGGAGGGGTGTAATTAGGGAATTAACTCTGGTTAGGGAAGAAGCAGAGCAGCAAAATCCTTCTATAGAATGTCCTACCTATGAATATCCCAGATGGAAGAGATTCCGAAAAGCACATCTGCAACTCTCCTGGAGGCTGTCAGTTTCTTAAGTGTTATTGACAAGAGGGATCCCTTTGATGCCATTAGCTGTGCACCTCATTGATTTTCTTTTTTTTTAACAAGGAAATCATTACAGTTTATATAATCTGAATACTCAAAAGTCTTTAACTCTTTCCATTTTCTATTTCTGCAGTCAGTATTGTGCACTTAGCTTGCAGGACACTCACCTTCCTCCTGAATGATTTTCTGCTCTGAGCTGATCCCTAATAGCAATAAATATTAACACGAGCAAGACAGTCACTGCAATAACTTTATACTGGCCTTGCACATACTCAAAAGTAGAGTGGGAGTCAGACAACTCCACCCCTTTGTCTGCATAGACATTAGCAGTTTAGGAACTTCACTTCACTGTATAGTTCTGTAAGGCCCAAAGCAGTTACTGGTTCTTTACTTCTAATGCATTTGAGGTATGTTGCCCAAAAGGTGGCTTGTAGTTACTTTAAAACAGCTACTCCTTTTGGATCCTATCTCCAAATACTTTGGAATACTACTCATCTGGCTCCACTGAAGAACTTCACCAAATTATTTCAACTATCCAGGAGATAGAACGTAGAACATAGAATAACAGGGTTAGAAGGAATCTTGGAGGTCTTCTAGTTCAATCTCCTGCTCAAACAGGAGACCTTATACTATTCCTTTGTGTATCAGAATATAACAAAGTTGGAAGGGGGTGTAGGTCATCTAGTCCAACCCCCCACCCAAGCAGGAGACCCTGCACCATTTCTGACAGATGGCAGTCCAGTCTCTTCTTGAAAGCTTCCAGTGATGAAACTCCTACAACATTTGAAGGCAAACTGTTCCTGGCTGATTGTTCTCACTGTCAGAAGATTTCTCCTTATTTCAAGGTTGAATCTCTCCTTGAACAGCTTCCATCCATTCCTTGTCTGGCCTTTGGAAAACAGCTGATCCCCTCCTCTCTGTGACAGCCTCTCAAATATTGGAAGACTGCTATCATGTCTCCCCTGGTCCTTCTCTTCACTAGACTAGACTAGCCATGCCCAGTTCCTGTAGCAGTTCTTCATATGTTTTAGCTTCCAGTCCCCTAATCATCTTTGTTGCTTTTCTCTGCACTTTTTCTAGAGTCTCAACATATTCTTATAGTGTGTAGACCAAAATTGGTTGCAGTATTCTAGATGTGGTCTTACTAAGGCTTTATAGAGTGGTATTAGTACCTCACATGATCTTGATTGAATCATTCTGTTAATGCAATTTAGGATTGCATTGGCTTTTTTGTCTGCCACAGCACACTGTTGGCTCATATTTAATTGATTGTCCACTAAGACTCCAAGATCCTTCTCACAGTTACTGCTATTAAGCTTGGTTTCACCCAATCTACTGTATATCTGTACTTTTGGTTTTTCCTGCCTAAGTGTAAGACTTTAGAATGGAATGGAATAGAATAGAATAGAATAGAATCTGGAAGGGACCTTGGAGGTCTTCTAGTCCAGCCCACTGCTCAAGCAGGAGAACCTATACCATCTCAGAATGGTGACTGTCTAGCCTCTTCTTAAAAATCTCCAATGATTGAGCGCCCATGATTTCTGGAGGCAAGCTGTTCCACTGGTTAATTGTCTTCACTGTCAGGAAGTTTCTCCTTAATTCCAGGTTGCTTCTCTCTTTGATCAGTTTCCAACCATTGTTTCTCATCCTTCCCTCTGGTGCTTTGGAGAATAGTTTGACCCCCTCTACTTTGTGGTAGCCCTCAAATACTGGAATACTGCTATCATGTCTTCCCTATTTCTTCTTTTCATTAGACTAGCCAAACCCAAGTCCCGCAGCCTTCTTGGTATGTTTCAGTCTCCAGGCCTTTGATCATCTTAGTTGCTTTTCTCTGAATTTTTTCCCAAATTCGCAACATCTTTTTTGTGATATGGTGACCAAAATTGGCTACATTATTCCAGGTGTGGTCTTACTAAGGTTTTATAAAGCAGTACTAATACTTTGCGTGATCTTGATTCTATGCTTCTGTTTATACAAACCAGGATTGTATTAGCTTTTTTGGCTGCTGCTGCACACTGCTGGCTCATAGTCAAGTGATTGTCCACTAGGACTCCAAGGTCCCTCTCACAGTTGCTGTTTTTAAGCCAAGTCTCGCCCAATCTGTACTTGTACCTTTGATTTTTTTTCTGCCTACATGTAAAACTTTGCTTTTCTCCACATTGAAACTCATTTTGTTGGATAGGGCCCATTGTTCAAGTTTGTCAGTTTGTCAATTCTGGACAAATGATTGCTAACCTCTTCATGAATATCTCCAGTGAAACCTTATTCTGGGCTGTAAATTGCCGGAATCAGGTCAAGTCTCTGATATGCCCAACATGCTTCCATATTGAGCAAGAACTGTCTTCCTTGGCAATGATTTTAGATTATCTTTATACTCAGTTAGGAGGAAAGTAAATTTTGAATTGGTGACATCACCACAAATGGACCTTTCCAGAAGGTTTTGGTATTCTAAACAAACTTTGCAAATAGTCACAATTTGTGTAGGTCATTATATACTTCATTCAAAAAGAAGAAGTCAGATAAGGTAGCAAAATATGTAGAAATATAAACAGTCTGAACATAGTGGTTGGCATCTGGTGTTTTTTGCTTATTTATTATTTTGTTTTTTTACCTTATCTGTTGTTTTGGCTTTTGTTTTTTAATTGTACTGTATTGGGGAGGGGGTTAGACTATGAACCCCTCAGAGTCATTTGGAGTCATAAGCATCTAAACTGAATAAATTAAATGGAATTCCCCAGCCTAAATTAATCCTAAACATTCACTAAAAATCTGCTTAGACTAACTTCAGTGCTTAAGATGCCATAGTCTGATAGGTACTCAAGATTACCTTGCTCATCCCTGGTGGTGATGGAAAGTTCTTGTAAATAAAGCAATGGCCATCACAGAATGCTTACTTAATGCTGCCATTGCAGCTCCCAAATTAGAAGAGATTTCTCAATTCCCAGGTGAGCCCTACTTAAATTAATCTAAGTTGGGCTCGTCTCCCCTCAACTCTGACTCTTCTTAATGAAAATTGACATACAACAACCTTTCATTCTGAAACATCTCTAGGGACTGTCCACTCTGTTTGTTTCAGTCAGGACTTGATTGCACAGAAAGCGCTTCCCGCTGCCAGAAGTATTAGCTCCTGTGCTAGGCAGTTTTTCCTGCAGTCTTCTCTTCGTTCCTGTGCTCAGGAGGCGCAACAAGAAAATAAAACTGGACAAAAGTGCTGCCTCATTGTTTGTCTTACAACTTTAAGGAGCTCCAGTTTCAGGCTAGCAAATTACCTGACCTTACAACATTGTGGTTGTATGCTCTTTGTGTGTGTGTGTGTGGTGGGGGTGGGGGTGGTAAAAGGGAGATGAAAAGAACTAGCTAACAAGTACATCTGATCAGGTTTCTTTTACAGGGAGGGTCAGAGATTTTGGGGGTTTCTTATTTGTCTAGAACTATAAGAAGCAGTTCACTGAATCTGAGAATTTTTTTAAAAGTTTGTACTAGCGTTTTAATGTATTTTGGCACTTATTTATTTATTTATGCTCATATGCTGCTTTCACTCTTGACTAACTTTAAGCAGCTTATCCTCCCAACTACAGTTAACAAAGGCAAGCCAATGTTAACCAATAGTCTTACTGAAGGAGGGAACTCAGTCATATTGGCCTGCCAAAGACTTGGAAGAGCCAAGTTTTAATGTCTTTTTTGAATCTTAATAGGGTAGTGACAGTCTAAGTATGAGAGGAATGCCATTCGAAAGCAGGGAGGGCAGACAAAGCACAGAACCATCCTTGTGGACAAAGTGTGGATTTAAAGAACTGCCCTCTGCCAGAACAGGGATTCAAAGGGAGCCCTTCATCCTAAATCTAACTGGACGATTTGTTTTTCTCGCCATGCACATGTATACATAACCCGAACTAGACTGTTTCTCTGTGTCATACAATATATATGGGTATATGCATAACTCTGTATTTATTTATTTATTTATTTTTGTCATCTTTGTGTAGTGTATATCAGAGGTGGTGTATGCAATGAAATTTGAGAGCTGTATGCAATGAAATTTCATTTTAATGTATGCCGATTAGTGTATAGTATATTCAAAGTGACAATAAAGTTATTCTATTCTATTCTATTCTATTCTATTCTGTGAGCGGCAATCACTGGTGAAAAGTAGGCCCCAAGATACCCAGCTGTAAGCATATATCTCCAAAGATGGGAAAAATTGCAAGAAAAACATGCATTATTATACACAGGTTTTGCAAAAAAAAAATCATAATCGTAATGCCCTCTTAGAAATTACAATGAAAACAATAACAAAGATGTGAGACGAGTCCTCTATGGTGACAACATACGAGGAAGTGAATGAGCTAAAGAAAACAGTCATATAGACCAATTCCTTTACTGAAGACATTCACAACTATATTAGATGAAGAAATGAGGATGTTTATACACATAAAGCAGACTGGTGATGTTCCATAAATAAACCACAGTTTTATTATAAATCCACAAGAACCCATCATTATTAAGAAAATGGAAAGTAGATGTAAATCTTCCTGGATGTGGAAAAAGCTTTTGATAATTTGGAATGGACTTTTCTTACAGCCAGTCTTAAACAAAATTAATCCTACAGAAAAATTAAAAACATGGGTGGAGAACAGATACCAATAGCAAAGAAGATAATGAATGGAACACTCTCTGCAATTCAATAAGCAAAGGGAAAAGACAAGATCCGTACTCTGTTCTTTATTGTTTGTTATCCCCCTAAATGTTTTGACCAGCAAGGTCCAAAACAAAAACAACAAACCAGGCAGATAATTAGGATCAAAATTCAAAGAGAGGAACACAATTTGAAATGCTATGCAGACAATGAGGTACTAACAATTATGCACCACAAACCGTTCATTTCAGTTAATGAAAGTAATCAAGGGTTTTGGTTGCTTTTCTGGGTACAAAATCAACATAAGGGAAACACAGACAAGCTAAAACGTTTATAATCCTGGGTTTTGGAGGAAAAAAAAGAGGAATTGCTTAATGCATAATAATGAAAATTACTCAAATAGAAATGAGCAATAATTAAAGAAGTTTAAAGCAGAATATAAAAATGTTTAAGTAATAGTTACTAGTTGGAAGAAAAAAGAAGAGAAAAAAAGGGAAAGAATAAAAAGAGATGAGGCTGCTTGAATGCTGTTTTCTTGTAACATCTTTTATGTCATTATATAAATAATATTAACAAAAAAAATGATAACAACTTAGATGCTTTCATGAGTTTGTCTTAACACTAGGCATTTTTTTTCCTGATGCTTTTGGAGACTGATCAAAACATGACAGTTGGACAAGTTTGATGTTTTGGTTTTAGAGAAGCTGTTTAAGGTTTTCTTTGTTTGTTTTTAGTGTGTGTGTGTGTGGGGGGGGAGATTTTAAGGCTAATTAACTTCCTAATTTATTCTTGTTTCTTGGCTATGCCCATGTTTACTTGTTTGATGTGCTTTCCATACGTGGGAGAAGTTTAATTATGAGGATTTTTGGAAATGTTAACTGTGCATACTTTTTTTTTGAAGAATTAGAGGCGATTGGCATGGATACAGTGCTTCCCACTTCCTCGCATAAATTCATTTTATTTGATGGGTGCGTTGGTGAGCCTGCATATAAAGGAAAAGAGGAAGATCAGCAATGTATTTCCATTGGCAGAAATATTCCCATGAGTAATGCGTTGGGAAGAGATTTTCTGTGCTTTTTTAAGTCCTCCCCTGTGCTATCCAAATATGCTCTGGATAAACCCCCTTTGGAGAAGATTTTAGGAGTTTGTTAGGAAAGGAAGTGCAAATCCAATTATGCAAGCAAACATCCTCTTGTACAATGTAGAAAATCACTCCATCTGTTTCTTTGGGTGAACAGATGCACCTGTTCTGGTATCAGTACAGCGCCTAGACCAATAAACATTTTGCAATGTTTCTCACCTCTTTCTAAGAATAAGATGATCATGCGTAAGCCATCTTTTTTATTTTTAGATGCATAAAAAATGAAAATAAAACATAAATAAAACAATGGATTAGATCCAATGATTGAGCCAGCTAATGGGTGGATTCCAACTTGAATCCACAGTTTATTTGGAAAGAAATATGCGGATCAATGATAAGATACACTATATAAAAAAGTGAAACATAGACTTTTAGAAATTATGAAAAATTAGCCCTTGTTTTCTGCTGGAAAATTTGGTGAGAAATTTTTTGGGGAGTAATGATATACCTAGTATAGCTTAAAAAGAAAAGTGGAGTTTAGTTCTTAAGATGTTTTATCTGTAAATGATTTTGTGAAGATTTTGTTGGTTACACAAAGCTTCCTACAAATAGAAAACCTAACTTTGCCCTATGAGGCTTCTGATCCAGTAGAGGAACCCTGCCAAAATGAAAAGTGTGTGTGTGTGGGTGGGTGGGTGGGTGTGCGTGGGTGTGCGTGTGTGTCTGTGTGTGTTCCTTCTTGTGCAATCATCTTTGTCTTTCAGGAAACTTCAGCACAATGTTGCAGATCCTTCCAGAAGAAAGATCCTGGGGGTCATAAAGATAGAAGGAACTGGCAAAGATCACATCTGGTGCCCCCACTGGCAGAATAAAACCTGGCTCCAGCTTGCTGAATTGAAAGCATAAATTACTTCTAATAAATAATAACACAGAACGTCAGAACATTCCTCTATGTCCTTGTATTTATTTTTTTTTAAAAAAAAGCTAAAACATAACAAGACAAAGGAAGAAGAGACTGAACTATTCAACAGGTAATACAAGGGGAAAGCATTGTCAACACCAACAAATCTCAGTTTGGAAGTTTTCATTAAACCTCAGTAACATTTGGGGACTGAACTGCTTCTAAAGTGCACAAGGAGAGAGCAATAAGGGAATGATACACTGTGGTATCAAATATGATTGGTGCCATTTTCATTCTAGGGTTGATGGATTGAAACTTTTATTCTTTAAAAAAATATACTTTAAAAAAAATAACTATCCTGGAGATGATAAAAGCAACATCATCGTGCCATTGTTTATTTGGCAATGTAATAAAAATGCATGTCCGAGTATAGATTAAGCATATTATTATTATTATTATTATTATTATTATTATTATTATTATTATTATTATTATTATTATTATTATTATTATTATTATTATTATTATTATTATAGAATACTGTTTATTATGTGAAATGCCTTTGTCTTGGCTCAATTTCTGATAAATTACTTCCAGCTTCATTACTTTATAATACATCTCCCGTGACATTTAATTATACTTATTCCAAACACATTAAGCCAATCAGTTTGAACAGGCTCTTATTAATATGCAAATTTTAGCTTCTGAAAACCCATGAATCTGTGAAAAAAATCTCCTTAGTTTTTAATTATGTCCATTCAGGAAGTTGGTCTGTTCAATCAGACAGTTTCCTATTCAACAAGCTTTATGAATCAGCACTTGAGTAACTGTTTCTGTGATCAGATGTGTCAGTAGCATTCACATTACAAAGTTGGGGCTGTAAAGAAGAGGTCAGATGGGCATCTATGGAGGAGAAAGGGAGACAAATGATGAAAAAGGCATGGTGGCTTGATTACCCAAATGCCACAACTTATATTTTTAGGTAAGACTTCCAGACAAAAAGACAAAATTCTGGATTTATACCATGTTGTTGTTGTTAATTGTGAAGTCGTGTCCGACCCATCGTGACCCCATTGACTACATTCCTCCATGTCTTCCTGTCCTCTACCATCTTCTGGAGTCCATTTAAACTCACGCCTACTGCTTCAGTGACTCCATCCAGCCACCTCATTCTCTGTTGTCCCCTTCTTCTATTGCCCTCAATCTTTCCCAGCATTAGGCCCTTCTCCAGTGAGTCCTTCCTTCTCATTAGGTGGCCAAAGTATTTGAGTTTCAACTTCAGGATCTGGCCTTCTAAAGAGCAGTCGGGGTGGATCTCTTCTAGGACTGACTGGTTTGAACGCCTTGCACTCCAAGGGACTCACAGGAGTCTTCTCCAAACCTATATGCGGGTCAAGAAGCAACAGTGAGAACTTGACACGGAACCACTGATTGGTTCAAAATTGGGAAAGGAATCCTGCAAGGCTGTATACTGTCGCTCTGCCTATTTAACTTATATGCAGAGCACATCATGAGAAAGGCAGGGCTAGATGAATCAAAAGTTGGAATTAAGATTGCCGGGAGAAATATCAACAACCTAAGATATGCAGATGATACCACTCTAATGGCAGAAAGTGAAGAGGAACTAAAGAGCCTCTTGATGCGGGTGAAGAAGGAGAGTGCAAAAGTTGGTTTGAAACTCAACATTAAGAAAACCAAAATCATGGCATCCGGCCCTCTCAATTCCTGGCAAATAGATGGGGAAGAAATGGAGATAGTGACGATTTTATCTTCGTGGGCTCCAAGATCACCGCAGATGGGGACTGCAGCCAAGAAATTAAAAGACGCTTGATCCTGGGGAGGAAAGCTATGGCAAATCTAGACAGCATACTAAAAAGCAGAGACCTCACCCTGCCAACAAAAGTACGTATAGTCAAGGCCATGGTTTTCCCAGTTGCAATGTATGGATGTGAAAGTTGGACCATAAGAAAGGCTCAGCGACAAAGAATTGAGGCCTTTGAATTGCTGTAAATGCTGTGGAGGGGAAGGGAGGGGGGAAGAGGAGAGGAGAGGAGGAGCAAATAAAAAAATGACTTGGAATAAAAGTCATATACAGATGTCCTCAATTTATGACCACAATTGAGCCCCAAATTTCTGTTGCTAAGTGAGACAGCTGTTAAGTGAGTTTTGCCCCATTTTATGACTTTTCTTGCCACCGTTGTTAAATGAATCGTGTGGCTGTTAAGTTAGTAACATGGAGGTTAAGTGAATCTGGCTTCCCCATTGACTTTGCTTGTCAGAAGGTTGCAAAAGGGGATGACATGACTGCAGGATAACGCAACCATCAAAAATATGAGTCAGCTATCAAGCATATGAATTTTGATCGTGTGACTGTGGGGATGCTGCAACTGTCATAAGTGTGAAAAAACGGTCATAACTCACTTTTTCCAGAGCCATTGTAGCTTTGAATGGTCACTAAACAAACTAATTATAAGGCGAGGACTACCTTGCTACAGAAACTGACCAAGAAGACAGAGGAGGGGAGAGGAGAGGAGGATCAAATAAAAAATGACTTAGAATAGAAGTCATATACAGCCTTGCTATCTCTCTTGGTTTAGGAAGCACATTACTGGCATTCAGCCATATTTATTTTCTTTTAGTTAAAACAAAACTAGTTAGGTACTCTCTCTCTCTCCCTCTCTCTCTATTTTATTTTATTTTATTTTATTTTATTATTTTAATTATTTTATTATTTTATTACTTTATTATTTTATTATTTTATTATTTTATTATTTTATTATTTTATTATTTTATTATTTTATATTTTATATTTTATATTTATTTTATATTTTATATTATTTTATTGTTTTATTATTTTATTATTTTATTTTATTTTATTATTTTATTTAGTTTATATTTTTGGTTCCTTTTGAGTTAATGTTGATTTCTGGCAATTGCCTGGATAAATATCTGCAGTTTTCTTGATAAGACTTTCTAAAATGGTATCTTTAACCGCTACATGAAACTGGTTCTCTAATGATGAATTGTAGTCCAGTAGCTCTATATGCTCATATTCTCCTGAAACCGTGGAACCATCTCTGTTCTGTTAGATCATTTTCTTCCTTGTCACTTAAATTGGTCCATAGCGAAACTAAAAGTCCTACATTTGTGGAATGTAAATGTGATGTCTCATCAATAGTCTTTCCTTCATAGCAGCATGGGAAAAGCTAAACATCTTTGGTTAATAATGCCTTTAGTTAGTGAGACCTGTGAGAACAATGTGTGGGATGATGTCTACTCTGGATGTCTTCTTTGTGCAGGAAAATAGTTCCTCTGTCTTCATGGGATTTGTTTCTATATAAGACTGTGTGCATCTACTATTTTCCAGAATAAAGGTTCACTAAACAAAAAGGAACTTACTTTTGAGTGAGATCCACTCCTTTGCTCGCTGAATTCTCAATGTGCTCAGTGGAATGGTCTTCTTATGTACAGGTAGTCCTTGACTTACAACCATTTGTTTAGTGACCATTCAAAGTTACAACATCAATGAAAAAAAGCAACTGATGACTGTTTTTCATACTTTACAACCATTGCACGTGGTCACATGAGCAAAACCAGCTTGGCAACTGGTTCATATTTATGATAGTTGCAATGCCCCAGGGTCATGTCATCACCTTTTATCAAGTTTGACAAGCAAAGTTCAATGGAGAAGTCAGATTCACTTTACAACTGTATTACTAACTTAACACTTGCAGTGATTCACTTAACAACTGTGGCAAGACAGGTCATAAAACGGAGCAAAACTCAATTAACAACTCTCTCACTTAACAGAAATTTTGGGGATGATTGTGATCAAAAGTCGAGGAGCACCTGTATAGGACAAGCCCTGGTTTGTGCAAGGAAAAACCCGTAAGTTCATTCCTATGACATGAGGGTCATCTTAACCACAGTCCAGAATGTCCATGATTCCTCTCCTCCGCTAATTTGAATATCTCCATATCATCTCTCTGTATTTTCTTTTCTAGAGGCTGTACCACGTCAAGCCCAGAGCATTAATGGTATTTTTAATTGAATTAAATAAGTGATAAATTCATAATTCATTGTAAATTCAACCCAGGAGAGCTTCGGTTTATTTCCTAAACTCAAGAGCCATTTTTGTTCTCTATATAGTAGCATCAGGGGGGGGGGGGAAATAAATGAAGCTCTTTATTTTATATTCTAATCAGTATATTTCTGCATCATCGAAACTCAGCATTTCCAAACATATAACTATTTTTTTCCTTGCCAATTACCTCTTAAAACTTCAAATTCCAGCTCATCCATTCACGGCTGTACAAACTTCTCAGTCCCTGGAAATGTGCTCATAATTTGAGATTTATTTAGTTTAATTTCAGATATACCCACTGGGACCAAACTATTGTCTTCTGCTACTGAGAATAAAAGAAGTTTAGGCTCAAGTGTGTTTTTTTGTGCTGAGGGGGGTAACCAGAAATGGGAGCAGAAAGTGCAATACTGCAGCCAATGGTACCTAAAGAATGTGTATATTTGTAAACATACTAGTTCTTTCCTCCAGTGTCTAAATCCAAAGTCCTACACGTTCAACCTCCATTTGGTTGATCTCAGCCTCTTCCCATCACACTAATTTGTGTGCCAAATTCTCAAGGGAAGATTTTTTTTTTAATTCCCATTTGCAATAACTTAAACCCCCCTTTTATTTATTCATTAAAATAATGTGATTGTTTAAGCATAGCTATTTAAAAACATTTATTACCCAAACTAATTAGCAATTGTCACATTGAATGTGCTACATTAATTTTTCAATAATGAAAATTAAATGAATAGAAAAAAAATCAAACTCAACAAGTTTTAATTTGGGGGGGGAGGGGTATTGTTATGATTTTTAGGTAATCTATGCAGGTGCTACATCTGTAAATTGAAATCTCTCTCTCGCAAAGGCTCCCGCTTCTTCAAAAGAAAAACAAAACAAAAATCATACAGGTGGAAGTAGTGCAAAAAGGGAGGCATAAAAGGCTCCCACAATGAAGCACAGATGGAAAGGGTAGTGTGAGTGTCAGGTTAGGTTGGATACACTGCAACCTATAGAGCAGTGATGGCGAACCTTTTAGAGACCGAGTGCACAAAAACTGGCCCCACCCCCGCTCCACCCCTGCCCCGCCCCCACCCCGCCTGCCTGCAGGGCCATTCACCACCTCCAGGGCCCGCCACAGATCGCCCAGGCAGCCCAGCAGCGCCATGGCAGCCATGCCCTCTGCCCGCACCCCACAGCATCAACTGTGCGATGGGGCATGAGGGCAGAGTCTTATCTACGCTGCCTGGCTGCCATGTCCTTGGCTGTGCTGCTCCGTGTCGGCCACGCTTGGGGGTGACTCTCCTCCAGAGGGGCTGCTGGTGAGGGGGTCATGGGGGGAGACAAGGCTGGGGCAACGGCACATGTGCCCACAGAGAGGGCTCCGAGTGCCACCTCTGGCACGTGTGCCATAGGTTCGCCACCACTGCTATAGAGTTAATAGAGCAAAGAGATATAACAGAAACTTACCAAGATGCCAGAGAGGAGAGGAGAGGAGAGGAATGCTGAAGGCAAAGAAATTATAGCTCTCCTTGAGACAGTGGCTGATAGAGGAAGGGAAACAGAAGAGATCATTAGAGAAGGGGACAAGCAGCTTGTTGCAGATTCCTTTTTCTAACCCAGTAGTTCCCACCAATGGATTCAATAGATTATTGGATGCCTATCAGGCAGATTGTGCTGGTAAATTCCAGGTCTGTACAGAAGGACCACATCCATCCAGTTTTGGATGAATGTGCAGTCCTGTATTACCGAAATCTAGTTTGGCAAAGGTAGGGAAGTTATCCCAGATTTTTGCAATGTCAAAAATGGAGAGGGGGGATTGCTATGCTCATTTCTGAGACTTTGAAAGTGATTAGTACCATTGCCCTATAGATGATTGTTTGCAACTGTCTATATGTGCAACTGGGCTATTGAAAAAAAAAAACATTGCAAAGCTGCTATTGGAATTTCCCATTCTTTTCGTACCGAGGAATTTCAATCTTAATGTCTTAAGTGTTTGTGTGAAATTACCAGTCACCATGATGTATCTTAGGTAATATCAGTTCCAACCTACAGTTCCTATGCAGTCATCTAGCTGCTCTGGTCTTTAGTTTACAGGAGATTAAATTTGAAAATAATAACAATAACAATAACAATAACGATGATGATGGTGGTGGTGGTGGTGGTGGTGGTGGTGGAGGAGGAGGAACAGACCTTGGAGATCATCTAGTCCAAACCCCTGCTCAGGCAGGAAACCCTATACCATTTCAGACAAATGGCTATCCAGTCTCTTCTTAAAAACTTCCAGTGTTGGAGCATTCACAACTTCTGGAGGCAGGTTGTTCCACTGGTTAATTGTTCTAACTGTCAGAAAATTTCTCCTTAGTTCTAGGTTGCTTTTCTCCTTGATTAGTTTCCACCTGTTGCTTCTTGTTCTGCCTTCAGGCGCTTTGGAGAATAGCCTGACTTCCTCTTCTTTGTGGCAGCCCCTGAGATATTGGAACACTGCTATCATGTCCCCCCTCGTCCATCTCTTCATTAAACTAGACATACCCAATTCCATCAACCTTTCCTTATATGTTTTAACCTCCAGTCCCCTAATCATCTTTGTTGCTCTTCTCTGTATCTTTCTAGAGTCTCAACATCTTTTTTACATCGTGGTGACCAAAACTGGATGCAGTATTCCAAGTGTGGCCTTACCAAGGCATTGTACAGTGGTATTAACACTTCACGTGATCTTCATTCTATCCCTCTGTTAATGCAGCCTAGCACTATATTGGCTTTTTTGGCAGCTGCAGCACACTGCTGGCTCATATTTAAATGAAAGACAATGACCACAGTTCTTTCCTATTGTCAGTTCAGATTTCTGGTCAGGTTGTAGATTTATTTATTTTATTTATTAATCAAATTTATATAGCTGCCCATCTCTTTCCAAAGGAAACTCTGCAGATTGTAGGCATCACGAACGTCTGCAAGGATGAACTTGCTAAGATGGTTTGTTCTCATCTTAAGGCTGCAGAGTATTGTTGATGATTTGATAGACAGGTTGCCATTCACCTGGGCATATCACCTGATATAAGGATAGAACTAAAAGGCTAGAAAAGAGAGCCCCTCTGAAGCTTCTTTCACTAGCGGATACTTGATGGCTCCCAAGTATTCAATGAAGAGTAAAGCAAGTAAAATTATATCTAGAGGAATGGTGGTCAAAACCTTATAGTAAATGTGATGGCACCCAGGTCCACAGATTTCCCAGCAGTCTTGTTCATAGTCACCTTTGGGAGAAGAACCAGAGTAATGAAATGCCTGCAGGCTGATGTGGTCCATACTCAATCTGGCTTTTTCAGGTGACTAGAATCAAGGAGTGGGCATGTAGGTAGATTACAAAGGTAGTCAATCCCTCTTGAAGGTGGAATTTCAAAGAGACAGTAGTGTACCTCTCTTGGAGAAGCTGGGATTTATAGGCACCATTTTATGGTGACTCTACTCTTCCCTGAGCAGGGTTAGGGTAAGAGTTAGGGTTGAGGGTTAGAGCTACATAATAGATTCTCTCTTTTGTATGGGAAGGAAAATCCCAATCTGTGCTTTGTTCTGAAACAGTCTAATTTGCTATCAGTTTGTTTTTCATTACCTGTCAAGAGAGCTCACTCTCACAGCTACACGCGTTGCTAGTACAATTCCAAGTACTGCTTATTATTTATAAAGTTCTATATGGTGCAGCACAGATTAGATTAGGGACTGCCTAACTTGAAATGATTCTGCACCCCATAAGTGCAGTAAGAGAGAGCTTGTTTAAGTTCCCTTGCAAGACCTAAATGGGACACGAGTTAAAAAAAAACAAACAGCCCTTGTCTGCTGTTGCTCTGCCATTATCCAGAATCCCAGAAATCAGGGCTGCTGGTTTCCTCTCCTTTTTCAGTGGGTGTTTGATCTGAGCTGATGGGAAGCCATGTCTAACTATGTTATGTTGGCCTGAAGGTGCCCTGTTCTCCTATGGATTGTTATTTTATCCTTTTATTATTAACCACCCTTTGTGTCAAAGGGATCTTATCTCATAATAAACATGCAGTGATTGTTTCACTGTCTTCTTCTACCTTCTGTTTAATGTGTTGAGCTGTTCCTTGTTCATCCAGAAATTATCTCCAAACTCTGGATACCATTAGTATGAAACAGTAAATGGCTGCAAAGCAAAGAATGCTAATTGATGAAAACACACACACATGTCTATTGGATGCCTGCAATTAGTGTACTTGCCCAAAGAGTACAGGGGAAGGGGAAGTGCATTACAAAGATAACCTATGTGCAGAACAACAATGTTATTTAGGCAGCTGGAAGTTTTCCATGCTTCCCCTTTCTTCACCCCTCCATTGCCCCCCCCCCCAAAAGGTACTAAAACGTTGGCCATTCTAGTCTGCATTATTTTTCACCAAGGCATATAAATCACTTCAGAAACTCTTATTATCTTATTTTCCCTCTGTTTTCTTCTTGTCTATTTTGAGAAAAATTAATGCATTTGTCTCTGCAAAGGAACGAGGCGGGGTGGGGTGGAAGCTGAGGGGACAGAATTGCCTCTATAATTCAGTTTTAAAAACAAGCCCCGCTGGCTGGCTGGCGGAGAGGCCTCCTCTTAGGCAACTCATTTTTCATGCAAGTAATTGAAGCTTTTCCTTCGATTTTTTCCTCCGGGTGCTAAAGACAACCGGGGCCTTCCTGGAACTTGGAGATATCTTCCACAGAGGAAAATGTAACACGGATCTCAAGCACCAAATGGCTCACAAAGAATTCTTCAACATGTCCTGAAAGGATCCAAATGATGATTTCTAACCAGGCTTTGGGGAAATTTAAATAAGATTCTTCAAAGAATGCAGTATTGTAGAGGAAAGATGCCAGCACTAATAATAATAATAATAACAATAATAATAATAATAATAATAATAATAATAATAATAATAATAATAATAATAATAATAATAATGATTGATGATGATGATGATGATGATGATGATGATGATGATGATGATGATGATGATAATCTGCAAAAAAAATCATTTCCCTTCAAGTAAGAACTGGTGGGACCATAAAATAGAGAAAGTCATAGAAAATGAAAAAGTTAAATTGCTCTGGGACTTTAGAATTCAAACAGACAAGCATCTGCCCCATAACACCCTGGACTTAACAATTGTCCATAAGAAAGAAAGAAAAAGTCTGGATAATGGACGTGGCAGTGCCTGGAGACAGCAGAATAGAAGAGAAAGTACTGGAGAAGATAACAAAATACAAAGACCTACAAATAGAAATAGAACGTCTGTGGCAAAGGCAAGCAAGGGTAGTACCAATAGTAATAGGTGCCTTGGGTGCAATCCCAAAACAATTGGAGCACCATTTGAACACCGTTGGCATTGACAAATTTGCCAGCAGTCAATTGCAAAAGGCAACTTTACTTGGAACAGCTTCCATCCTGCGGACAATATCTGTAACACCATCAAACATTCAGATCTGCCTATTTCAAGTCCTTGGTAAGGACTCAATAGGTAGACAAAAATGCCAAACCCAGTCTGAACATCTGGCTGACTGTGTAACAACAACAACAACAACAATAACAACAACAACAACAAGAGTGATAGCAGGGCTTTTTTGTCCCACACCTAATGCTGATAAAGAGTCCTGGAGACGCAGTGGTTAGAATGCAGTACTGCAGGCTAATTCTGCTGACTGCTGGCTGTTAGCAGTTTGGCAGTTCGAATCTCCCCGGCTCAAGGTTGACTCAGCCTTCCATCCTTTTGAGGTCAGTAAAATGAGGACCCAGATTGTTGGGGGCAATATGCTGATGTTGTATAGCGCTTAGAGAATGCTGTAAAGCAACTATGAAGTGATATATAATAAGTCTAAGTGCTATTGCTATAAGTTTGAATAACTTCATTTATTTTCCATAGGGAGTGAGACAAAGAGACTACCGCCAGATGCAAAATTAATATGAATCTGTATCAATGTACCCAAATCCACATTTAAAAAGGGAGAAAAAAAAATAGAGCCAAGTGTCATGTTTTCTCGGTGAATGAATTTTTACAGAAGTAAAAGTTTCAAAAGTGTGTTGTGATCCTGCCACATTTTTCTTATGTACTGTGCCAAGAGGTTCTGGGTAGGGATTGGGTTTGCTCTACAGTTCTATGGAGATGGCGTGGAAGCCACAGATTATTATTAGTCATCTTTCATCCATTTTTATTTTGCGAAAGTGATTCAGAGCATTTGCTTTGTGGCTCCTCAGACTGTTTAGACCACCCAAAACTAAATTTTGTTCCTCTTCTTCCTTCTCCTCCAAAATATAATTTTAACTGCACTGTTTATTGCCAGATATTTGTCATTTGTTCCCTTAGTCTCATCAAAAAGGACATATTTATAGCACATGAGACCCCCTTAGAGGATATCATTAGTCTCAAATATGACTTCTTTATAGACTCTTGAATACTATACATTCTACTATTGTAAAGCAGGGGGGAAATTCTTTATTTATATTACAGCTTCTGAACTTGGGCTACAAAGATCAGGCCCATTCATATTCCTGAAGTCATTCTTCATACCTCTGTTCCTGTTATTTCACCTTTGTGTGCCCATGTTTGTTTCTGTATATTTATTTATTTATTTAAGCCACGAAAAGGGACACCTTAAACCCAAAAGGGCAGAGGCTTTGAAACAAAAACACATATAGTACTGAATGAAAAGAAGGACTAGAATATACAGACTCATGGAATCCTGAGTTTTCAGAATGCTGCAGTGCAATCCCATACAAATGGCACCAGTGCATTTCTCAAGTGCATATGTAATTGCACATATTACACAAATGTTTGAATAAAAAATGCATACATTAAGAGTAGCATGCATACAAAAATGCATTGGGGGTGCTCCTTGCTGAAAGGTTAGGAAGCATGGATGCTGAGTGCATATGTTACAAGCATTCACGAAAATGCATATGAATTTTTGGAAAGATCTAAACTGGTGTGGTAACTAGACTAAGCAGAATTTGGTTGCTGATAAAATAAGAACAGGAATGAATTGAAATGGATAGATTCACTCATCCCAAAGCGCAGATGATATGGAAGAGCTAAATACATTTTCCTCCATTAAGATTAGATAGATAGATACTGTAGATAGACAGACAGACAGACATGGATTCCTTAAAACCTAGATTTTTCAAAACAAAAATCAAAACAAATTGGTTGATGTGAAGTAAATTTGCTCTTTTCTTAAAGAATTCTCTCTCCAATTATGTGTGTGGGGGGGAAGGGGGATAGAATTGCAAGAAATTGTGTCCTTCTTTTTTTCCCCATAGGGGAATATTTTGCAAAGTTTGTCACTGGGATCTCCTCCCTTGTTCCAAGTGTCAACAAATTGCAAATATCCTCCCTTCCATCTCAACTAAGCCACCAGCCCAACACAATAAAACCTGGCCAAGTGCATTATTTAGGAACCCATGGTGCATGTGATGCTGCACAGTCCCTCATTTGATTAATGAACCAATTGTGGCAGGGTATTCTGTGCTCAGCACTTTATCCCCTGACCCAAAGCAGGCAAATCCCATCAGGGCATTCTTTCTCCCTGTCCCTCCTGCCTCAACCTTGTCATGTAATTGTTTATCGGAAGATGAATGTACACAATAATCCAGGGCAAAGAGAGCTGATGTATGTGGTGTTAATGAATGAAATAATCAGGTGGGCAATAATAACCAGGACGTGACTTGGCAGAGAGGACCTAGCAGGGCATTAGCATTCTGCAGCCACTCTGCCTTTATCTCCTGAGCCTGATGTCTGACAACCGCCATGGGTTAGCCCATGAATAAAATACGGACCGATGCTCAGACATAATTAAACTGCCAATGTGGATGTACCTAAATGAACTTGATATCTTAATGACATAAGATAGCAGGTGAGTAATGAAGGCCAGGGGAAAGAGATGTGCATAATGAATGAAAGCACCAGGCCATTGTGGGAAGGCTCACCCTTAAGGGGACATTTCTCACACACACACCCAAAAAAAGGCTCCTTAGCACCTTCATGTTCTCCAAGCATGACTTGTAAGTCAACTCTGCATGTTGCTTTCTAATGTTCAGTCAAGGAGTGCAGTTTGTTTTTCAGACAGAGGCAAAAAAAAAAAAGCTCTGCTCTCAAAAAAATAGAGCAGTTCTTTTCACACAACTATTTTCTCATCTAAGGAATACAACACTGCTATTGAAGAAGATCTAAATCCAGTAACCTCAACTTAACTTCTCTGGTACAAGGTCAGAGAAGCAAAATACTTTGGAACAATAACATTTTTTACTCACCAAGCAAAATACTTTGGAACAATAAACATTTTTATATGATAGGACAGAGGATTCATCCTTATTCATCTATCCAGCAAAAATCAACGAATGTAGGTTATCAGGATGTTGGGCACTGGGCACTGTGCAAAGGAACCACACCATGTTTCGTCAAAGTTGGATTACATCAGATGAGCTCAAACCATATATTCAATATAAGTATAAAAGAATAATGGAAGAAGTTTTGATGATGCAGGTCCTTCCCCCACTATAGTAATTCATCTTCCACAGAAATTGCTAGATGATTGAATGTAATTGTGTGAATTCGCTTGGCATCCTAACCTATCACTTTTGTTTGTTCAAAGCACCTCATGTTATCTCAGGAAGATTTGCAATGTTATTTCAGGAGCATTTGCAATTGTGTGGCAACCATGCCTCAAGCCCTGGGAAACCCAGTCTACCATTTGCAAAGGTTGGGAAGCAGCATTAGAACATTTGTGCCTGCAAAGGACAGGTCCTAAACTTTGGGGCACAATCTTTTGGTTCTGGCAGGAGGACTTAAGTTGCAGAACATAGTTGATATTATGAGAACAGGAAAGTCTGAAGCTGATTTTTAATAGCTGCAGTAATGTGCTCTACTGGAGCATCCTAGATATTGGGGTCTATATATCAGGTTACATTATGCATTTGGCTCTGTAGTGGTTCCCAGGACCAAGTTTTATGTTAGTATCCTAGCTTGAACATCCTCCTTCCACCGGCAATCTCTGTGGCTCAGAGCATTGGAATCGAGGTCTGGGTCCCAAACCCTCTGGGTGAAGCTGAAAAATGCCTGTTGATGGAAATGCTGCTGGCAATGGGGATAAATGTAGGATATTCTTTCTCTCAAAATGAAGTGAGAGAAGTCAGCAAGCCCAGGCTAGACATTTTCACAGACAACCCATTATTATTAACAATATGGATATATTTGTACACAATGCCAAGACAAAGACAAACAAACTACCGCATGGCTTAATGTTACATATGATACAGGCAGGAGACTTAATGTTACGTATGATACAGGCAGGAGACTTTTCTTGCCATTCTGCATACTGAATCCTTCCTGGCTCTTCTTCACCCCAGCCATCTGCTTCTCTGAGTCAGCCTCTCTCTTTTCTACCAGAGCATCAATCCAGAGATGCTATCAGGCCCGCTGCTCTTTTCCCCAGGAGAGCTTGAGGCACAGACTTTGTTTTTCGAATTACCCTGTGTTTTTGTTCCACCAGCAAACAGCCACTGGAGTTAAGAGGCTTATTTACCATCTTGGCATCTATTTACCTAAGCTTCGCTAGCTTATTTAGGGTACTGTGTCTACAAATAGAGCTGGATTTACTCATCCCCAGCAGGTGTGCTCTACTTCAATAGGCCAATCTAATGAACAATTAGGCACTCTGCAGTGATAATGCTAGGCAGAGCCACAGAGCCCTAGCACAGCCCTGGGAGGTAGCTAACAGCATGTATTTATCCCACATCTACTACTGTTTTCAATACCATGGTAGTGTGGGAGGCTGTAGAAATGCAGCCTCCCACACACTGCTCCTTTACTATTGGAATAATTGGTCTGCCTCCTATCAGGTCTGGAGAAGGGATACTTTACATGATTGGCTTAACTTTGGATGACAATGTTCAGTGAATCTACTCACTAGGGTCTGTAATCATGGTTTATAGCTGAAAGTGTGACAGTGTAGCTAACTATAGTTTATGCCAGAAAACATATTTTTTTAAAAAAATCATAAAAGACTTTTTAAAAAAAGACAGATATCAGATTCCTCATTATTTATTTATTTGCATTCTGCCTTTATTATTCTTACAAATCAATTGAAGGTGGTCAACATATCCTACACATAAGGGGTTGGGTGAAGGATTGGGGGGGGGACATTTTGGTCAGTGGTGACAGCCTGTTAGTGGCTGCCTTGCTGTCTGCTACACTCTTAGCCAGTAGATTTTGGTGTTTTAGAGAGGAAAAATGCCAATCCCCCAACTGGATTACAGATAGTTCTCAACTTCTGACCAGTCATTTAGTGATCAAAGTTACAATGGATACACCCCCCCCAAAAAAAGTAATTATGACCCAGTTCTAAAGGCCATTTCCCCCACGGTCACATAATTGTATTTTGGGCCCACAGTTACGACCATTTGCAGCATCCCAAGGTCACATGACCACAATATTTACTCTTTTGCTGAAAACTGGCATTTACTTCTGGGTTTTGGCAAAAACACCGATAGCTAACAACGGTTCACTTAACACCTGAGGCATTCATGTAACAATTGCTGCAAAAAAAAAGTTGTAAAATTGGTTTCAGTCACGTGATGAGCTGCTTTACCACCATCTTGAATTACAATTGTAATGGCAGGTCCCATCAGAGTTGTACACTGAAGACTATTTATAACAGTATTTAATGCTTGCTATCTTTCTTACTCCTCAACACATTAGGGTAAACAGCTAGAATATATTGAATTACGGTAGGACTATGCTTACTAGAAATTATACCGGTATTAGGCAACTTGTTTCCTCTTCCATATAAATAATTAGAGAGAGGCACAGAGGAAGACCCCCAAGGCTGAAATTCAACCCCCCATGATAGAGTTGGTGAAGCTTGATCGCTAACAATGCAATTCAAAGGGGCGGGGAGAATGCTTCTATATGGTTGAATAGAACTTGCTCATCTTACAGTATACTCCCAACAAAAAACATGACCTCCTCCCTTCTGGTTTGCATGGAGGTATCCTCTCTGTTAATTGTTTTGAGTTATTTTTTTCATCAGATTCACAGACAGATCAAAATTAGCCTCTACTATCCTCAGCCTTGAGGTTTCTACTGCTTCAGTTCTCAAATTAGGATGGACAGACATGCACATAAGCATATGTGAAACATTAGTCTAAGAAACAAGAATGTTTGATACATAGGAGTGGAGTCCATCTTCATTTGAGTTCACATTTTTGCCTTTTTTGCAATCAGATTTACAATTTCCTACAGAACCTAGTAAGATCCCTTTAGAACCATGTCTAAACCTAGCTTTAATTATGTTTTAAAGGGAAAGCTTTAGAAGGTAAAAACAATTGCACTGCCTTGTTTTGAACTGGACTTTGATAACCATAAACCTTGATGGAATATTAAGCAATTGGAATCTTGGAATCGGGCAAAAACCAGGGAGGCACAATTCAGTTAGGCTGAAGATTGTGCCAGACTTTGTGTTAGCTGTCATAGCCCAATCCAAATAAGAAAAGAGCCAGGACTTGTGGGGATAGAGTTAAGAGGTAAATGAGTGCCTTAAAACTTCCCCTTCAATTTTCCACAGTTAAAAACTGTCGTCCTCCAGAAAGGAGCTGCAAAATTTGTTGCTTAATCCACATAAGAGGAGCTCTGAAAATAATGAAAAAGGTACTTACGAGCATGTAGGCCACACTTTTTAAGCAGAGGTGTTGTTCCAGAGATCTGGCCATATATTGATTAGAATGTAGCTTAGAAATGCACATACTTTGATTTGAACCCCTTCTCTCTTCCTAAAGTGGGGCAGTTATCCATTTCTGTCATGACAGAACCATTGGGACACAAGCTTTGAGCATGATGACTTTAATTCCCAGGCTTCAGACAGCAGCCATCAACCTGGAGGCTGTGAATAGCTATCCACCCCTGCTGTATTCTTCGATTACAGCCCATTTAGAGCTTTGCTCTGAACCTTGGCTTCAGAAAAGCTAATGGAAGGATTTGTGTGCTGCCCTGCCTGGAAGGTAATTGGCAGTTGCTGCTCTAATGCTTCTAGTTTTAGTAGCAAATGAGCAGCGTACAGTAAATATCGGTATTTTTAAAGCAATAATAATGAAAAATTAAAGCCCGCACCACGGGAGTGAAGAATTTACAAGTTGGGAAAGACAGAATCATAGTAAGGTTGGCATTTGATAGCAGCGTGTCCCTGACTCCTGCTGATATCTCTGCAATGCATTTAAATGAAAAAAGTTCTGCGCGTACGTAAGTTACCAGCTCAGTATGAATCAGCTTTCTGTATAATAGGTGGATTGCCTGGGTAACCCAGAAATAGCCATGAAACCAGCATGCCAAATCTGCATGGCTGCACAAGCATTCTGCCGTCGAACAGAGGCAAGAAGCATTTAATGCTAAACGTGAAAAAGCTATCTTAATATATATTCAACTACAAATCTTGTTGAAAGGTGAGGTCTTAGTGACCAAGATTCTGGAAAAACAGTGTTCCAACATTAGAAGCACAAAAGGCATTGACAAAGAGGAGTGATAAAAGTCAAGGACTTCCTGACTTGGAAAACACAAGGAGGCATTTTCAATGACATAAAGCCATCTGGGAATAAAAGTAAGTATTGTTTACTCCAGTAATTATTTCTGCCAGATAACATAGCACAGTCAAAAGATAACATTTTCAGGTAAATCTAAAATACAGTAAAAGCCAGGTAAAGATATATCCTCCTTCTAATGACAGTCTGTAAAACTGGCTGAGGACTGGCTGTTGTACAGAGTGTGAATTGTGTTACCAGCCAACTGGCTCCTTGCCTTTTTATTTCTTTACCACCTGCCCATTGTCTCTTCACCTTTTTTACTTTTGCACACAGTGTCTCTCAACTAGATCCTTAGTGTTCCTCTCTTCCACCTGGCTTTAAGGACCACTTCTAAACAAAACAAAACATAGCTAATCCTTCCACAAAGAATTTCCTGTTCCCTCTATGCTTTCTCTCAAACCTGTCTAGTTTTCCCTTTCACAAATGGCTGTACTCCCTTTATTCTCATACTCCCGCCTATTCCATCCTGATTTTTTCATATCTATTACCAGTTTTAGTATTTAAATTAAGTATTAAATTAAATATTACATTTTTAGTACAGAAGCCCAGCCATTGCCTCACCACTATAAGGAAGGAATTTATATTTCACATTATATACAGTACATACTGTATGTTCTTGACTGAACTCAGCAATCTTAAAACAATCTTGTACGATAACAGAATAGAATAACAGAATAACAGAAGGTAGATGTGACAGTCCCATTCCCATTCCCAGTAGCATCTACATCTCTGATTGTACAAAGTAGAAATATACAAAATATACATTTCAGAGGCAGACATGAGGCCACTGCTTATACCTTATACCAAAATTACTAAATCTCAATGAAAACACCTGAGAATCTAGGAAATTCAATCTAGAGTTGAATTTCAAGGGAAGGCCAGGTCATTTTTCTCAAGCTTCATGTATACCATCTCTCTCTGTGTGTATATACAGCACATTGGTGAAACCACTCTCTGATTAGACAAAATAAGTCTAATTTCCTATTTTGTATCTTTATTAAAGAATCCAGAATAGAGGACTCATAAATAAGAGCTAGCAGCTCTTTCAAATAAGACAGGAATAAAGATTTTGATAACTAAATCTAACCAGAACTCTTAAACTCATGATATTTACAAAGAGATTCCCCAAGACTTCACAGCAGCCTTTACTCATCTTCAACAGCTTGAAAGCAAAGCTAAATTCACTAAATATGATTTTTAGAAAGGATAGGAGCAGATCTGAAGAAGATAATATCAGACTGATCATTAACATCTTAAATAATCTAATCAAGCAATTTCCTGGTGTTTCCTATCTTATTTGTTTAAACCAGGAATGTCAAATTGGTGGCCCGCAGGCCGGATGTGTCATGAGCAGGCCACACTCACCCCAGCTCCACAAAGGCAAAAAACGTTGTGATACGTCACGATACATCACGTGATGCGATCAAGTTTGACACCTGTGGTTTAAACTATACAGTAGGAACATTAGCCTGGAATGGAGATTCAGCTAAGTTTCCTTCTGAGCATGCTCTTTGTTTAGCAGTACAGTCCCAGGGAAGGGAAATCTGGATTTGTCACAACGTCACAGCAGGCAGAGCTACTTAGCCACTTAACAGTAGCTGTCAAACAGAGAGCCCCATAGAATCAAGCTGGGATTGAGTAGAAGACTCCTTGAATTGTTAATAGGCTTAAAGTAACCATGCAGTCAATTTATTGGGTCTGTGGCTAATATAGCTTCCATTTTTCATAACCCACAAAAGATCAAGAAGCTCACAAATGAGCAAGGAGTATCCTTAAATAGCAAATTAAGGCTGAAACTATCTCCCACCATTTCCTTAGATGCCTTTCAAAAAGTGTCTGCAGTTGCAGGATTAGAGTTTAGATTACTTTTGATATCAATTGACATTCTACAGCAATTTGCCTTCTACATAGATTGCATAGTTTTTATAATTTTATTTTAAAGGCAACTTTGAAAAAAAAAACCCTATTGGTAGCATTCTGGTTTCATAATGTCTGAGCATCTGGCTTCAGTTTCTGTTATTTGAACTTTGTTGTTTGAAGATCGAGAAATACGATGATGTTGAATCCCTTTTCCTATCCAAGAATGACAATTATGTTTTAATGAATGAAGGGCAGCGAAATGTCTGTTTTTCTCCCTCTGTTTCAATGCTTATGTGTCCTTTCAATGGAGAAGAATGCAAGATGACAAGGATGACTGCTTCCACATTTTCTACCATTGGTGTTTCTGTGATTGCATACAATTCCCTGCTCTTATGATTTTGTACCTTGGTTTTAGATTTTAACCATCCATCTAATTGACAGCTGTGTAATAGAAGGGCTGATGACAGGGCCAATCAGATTTGGTTATAAGGTGGGGGAAGTATTAACAAAAATATGATCCAGATGTAGTCATACAAAAATGCTCATTAAAGTTGAGCTGGTGATACATTTGAGTAGCTTTTTGGTTTAGTGCCATTGATATGTCCTTGGAGCCAATGTGGAACCTCATCCAGCCTTATCAGGGCTCCCACTGTCAATCACAAGCTCTTAACTAATCTTCCAGATCTCTGCCAATTATATTTGACCTCTACATTTCATTTAGCTGTTTTTATACAAAATTTATCAGTAAACCCTGATAAACTTATCAATAAACACAATTTTAATTAATTTACTTCTTAGAAAACACACTTAACCAAGATTAGCTACATAGAAATGCAAAAGGTAACCATGCTTTCCAAAACCATTTCAAACATGATGTTATATTTTAATTATTTGTGGCTAAACCGATGCTTACACTACACTACATTACACTACAATACATTGCTATCTTGTGCCTATTGTAGTTCTACCAATTAAAAGGATTGTGAGGAGGAAAAAGGACAGAAAGAACAAAGAGAGAATGACATCACTGAAAACTTCTGTAAAATTCCATGTTTGAGGCAGGAAGCACCACATATACCATAGCATCGTAATAACAAATGTAATCAATTTTCAATAACTTTAAATGCATAGTTTGACTCATTTTTCAGTTCAAATGGTTGTAATTAGGAGGTTAAGAGCATACAGATACTCAAGGGAGAGGAAGAGGAAGAGCAAAGTTTCATGTATCAAGATAAATTATTTCTTCTTTCAGGAGCTGTCTTACCGTACACATAGTGGTAATCATAATCACAGACATATATTTCTTTTGTAGGAGAAGCCCAGCTCTAGTCAAAAAGGAATGGAACACGGGCTTCTTCTGGAATCTGATCTAGCTTCCACTGAAATCAAACTTGCTGAAGAAGAAGGACACAGTGATATATCCAGGAATGGCTCTGAAAACAGTTAAGTAAAGAGAATGATAGAATGAAGTATCCTATTCCAAGTGAGCATGACCTAACCAGAAGACAATTAGCCATAGCCTGACCAAAGTGATCATCCATTCCTCTCTCCTTAGAGGGTGCAGGAAATGTTCTCCAGAAACACAGCAGGACTCAAAACAGTTTTGCCCATTAAGGACAATGGAATGTATTCGGTTAGATGCAAGGTATCGTGTCACCAAGCACGGCTGTGCAAAAAGACCCAATTCCTGACATTATAGCCCTGCCCTGCCTCCTGTCATCTCTCTTACATCCTGGGATTGAATGGCTCTATAAAAATGTCCAGTGTGAAAGGCAGACTGAAAAGAAACCCAATCCTGATGTGGAGACCTTAAGATATTCAAAACTTTCTTTGACTTCTACTTCCTCTTCACTTCATCCTCCCATAACTCCCCATGGGCACGATCTTAAGATTTATGGACAGAAGTTCAAATCTTTTGCACTGATGGAAAAGTACTAAGGGGGAAAAAAAAAGGAGCCAAACACAGAGGGGAAAAAATATGGTACACTTAAGACCCCAGTTCTAACTCTCCTTGTTTACAGTTCCTACTGCTATGTCTTTTCTAAAAGGGACAAATATTGCAACAGAAATAGCAAAAAATAAATAAATGAAAAAACAAGAACAATAAGAATAAAATTGAAATGGGAATAAGAATAATAAGGTATCCATTGGCAATCAAAGTTATGGAAAATAAATTTCATTATATGACATCATCTTTTCATGGAGTCCTACATTTAAATTTGATGCAGTTTATGAGTCTATGCCAGAATCACACAGAAAGAAGTAATAACAAATTGGTACAAATATTCAAATGTTCTGGGGCGATTTACATGACCAAACCAGTGTGATGAGTGTACATTTCCAATGCAATAAACAGAAATGGCATGATTATTGTGTCCCTGTGATGCTGATTCAAACCATTTTCCCCACAGCTTTCTAATACGGCTGAAAGTAAGAATATGCCATGTTCAGAGGACAATGTAAATTAGCTATTAAGTTCTATTAACAATTCAGGGATGGGGGCAGGTGGGTGGTAATCCCTAATGTACCATGTCCAGCTGACCAAACATATGGTTATTTGAGCTGTTATGCATGATTATGCCTTCTATCCCTCACCTCGCCTTTGCTTTCCTCAGCTTTTTGTCAGAAACTCATATCTGTATGCATTGGTCCAAATGGAGAGACAGCAAATAACGGAGCTGAGCCAAGCCAATTAGGACAAAAAGGAAACCCAGAAGAATAGCCTAATATGGGGGTTCCCAACCCCCAGGTCCTGGCCCACTACCGAGCCTTGGCCCGTTTGGAACTGGGTCATAGAAGCAGCAAGTGAGCGCGTGCACATGCACGCTCACCTGCTTTCATGTGTAACCTCTCTCTCTCTCTCTCCCTCCCTTCCCCACCAGTCTGCAAAGCTGGAAACTTTGGTGATCGCTGGCCTTGTAGCTTCCCTCTGTTAGTGGCTACCCAGACTGAAGGATTGAGCACCATGAGAGATGCATGACTAGCTTTTCCAAGAGCAATTGATTCCAAAGACCAGGAAGACTTGAGTTCAAGGTGTTAATATCCTCTTTCAAATTTAGTACAGATCTTGCTTTCAGGCCATGCCTATATTGATTCAGGAAGAAATCAAATTCATAATTCCCAATAATTGCTCATAGTCTTCTATTGGCCAACTCCTGCTCTCTTATGGCTCTTGCTAAAATTCTTTACAACTATTCTAGTAATTAGGCCAAGTTGTGCATATTTATAACATTACACAATTCTCGTAATGTATTCTCATCACAGGAGTGCTACATTGAGAAATCACAGAAACAGTAAGCGGGCAACAGCGCATTATTACAAAGTTTCATCTTCTGTCAGTGGTCCTCCTTTCTCCAGATGGGTAATTAAATCATTGCATATTTTTTCACTCAGATTTTTGCCCAAAGTGTAATGCATTTTTTTTCTGAATTTCACAGGGGTTTTTAAAGCTTTTTAAATTATCATCACCATTAACTTATAACAGAAAATATCAACAAAAGATGAATTGAACATAACTCCTTCAAATTTCACGATAGGTCCTCAGGTCTTGAGCAGCCATTTTTGAAAATATTTTTCACGTTTATCGTAATTATGTTCTTTGTAAAGATTTATATTCCCTATATTAGGGAATAACTGTGGCCCTTGATAACTCTCTCTCTCTTTTTTTTTTTTTGCTCTTAAGCGCATTAGCAGTCTTATTCCTAAGTCTAGCTCTATTCAGCTCAGATAAATATTTATCTTTACAGATAAATATAGGCATGCTATTTCATCTAATAATTTCTTTTAATGAGAATATGACTGCAATCTATACTCTGTGTTCAATGTGAACCTTTTCTTATTAAGCCCCAAAGCTTTCACTTTCAACATCAGCAGGAAACATCTGCTTGTGATCTTGCTGCCATGTCAAGGCATTCCTGAACCAAGTTGGATAATTTTTCACACGTCAACACAAAGCCATTTCTCAGTTTTATCCTGGCCTGCCTACCTACAACAGACAGAGATGTAAGACTATGTGATCTTAGATAGATACATTTGATAAGCAAAACAGTGCACTTCCTTTTTCATATTTGATTGGATTTGTTTATTTGTTTGTTTGTTTGTCACAACAATTAGCAACCACTCAGCTCCTTCACAGAGCTGAAAGGAAGAAAAAACCAATGATTTTTTTTAAAATAGAAAAGCAGGAATAAGTGGATTGTCAGTGTTCTCACCTCTACCCCCCAAACTGATTAAAGGTATTATATTGCACAGATGCAGAGGAGGAAGGCCATATGGATATGAGTCAGAAACTGGGCAATTAGTTTGCCTGCCATATAGCTTCTAATGTTTGCAGTTAGGACATCAATGATCAGATTGCTGCAGTGTGTAGGGAGAAAAAAAGAGAGAAAGCCCTGAAATTTCTGCACAGTGTAACAGCTGAGTCATGTGAGGCACACACCTCCTGCTTTATCCTAAGTAGCAGATCTAGTAAAATCCATATAGAAGCTGCAGAGCAGACATTACATGAAAACAGGTATCCCAAGGGCCCTTATAAGGTGGGGCCACAGGAGAGGCAGGTAAGTGAGCAATTCCATCCACACTACTCAATGAACTCATCGTCAGTTGCTTTGGCAACTGGCAAGGCTTCTTCTAACTTGGGGCATTTGAATTCATGAAATTGTGAAACCTGTCAGATTGAAGTTCTGCTAACAGATTTGGGATACCAAGATAAAGCTCCTTCCCTCTTGCATTCCTTCAGCTGTACAATGGCTTCAAAGTTACTAATGAGATGATAGAGTACAGGAAACACCACTAGATTGGTTTTTTTAAAAAAAGCCATTATCTATATTTAAAAAGCAAGCCAGTAATCTTTTCTGATTGGAGAGCTATCTAGCTAGCTCATTCATGAAAATTGTTCAAAGGAGAGTTTTATGTTCTAGATAAGTTTACCATATACACACATATATTGACAATCAGCCTTTTGCAGCTGTCCTATGTCAAATTGTGCACTATCAATCTTCAGATTGAAACTCTGCAAAAAAAAACAATTGTTGTCATCTCAAGTTCTAATACAATAGGAGAGAAAGATCCTTTCCCCCTCTTTGTATTGGCAAACTACAATTTCCAGCAGCCCCCACCAGTAGGATATTGGATGGGGAGGCTAGGAGTTGTAGTTCAGTAACAGTTGGAAAGTTACTGGCTCACACTCCTGCTCTATAGGATATCTTCCAAAATTGGGCCACACTGCACAAATGGGGTGTGTCCAATGTCCCTTTTTTGCTGATCAAAATTGTAGATAGTATAGTGGTAAGTCTACCCATAACAATTGCCAGAGGTTCTCAAATTCTTTCAAATTAGAGGGGAATCACTTTTTTAAAAAAAATCAAAATTGATCGGTCTTCCATAGATAAAAAAGGAATAATAGCAAAACTCACTCTGCTTTGCTCTCCACTCTATGCAGGCTGGACATGGAGAGAGAGAGAAAAAAAACAAGACCGAGTTTTGACAGCACTCTTGTTTTGCAAGCAAATGGTCCATCAAAACTCAATCTGGGATTTGCTTCCCATTTTGTCTTGCAAATCTATAGTGATTGACTGTGATATTGTCAATTTGAGTACTACTGCAATATACAGATTAAAATTGTGTATATATTTAAGAAATCATTTTAACATGTAATGCACATTCAATTGTAATTACTAAGTAATGGCACATTTATTTCTTGCCTGCTCTAATCCTAATGCATTAATTAATTTTATTTATGGAAGTGGCTATTGCACAAATTCATGTATCATTTTAGGGGGTTATGGTACAAAATCTGAGAACTCCTGCAATAGTCCGAGCTAAGAGATCCTCTTGGTTTTGTGGACCAACAATTGTCTTAGTATGTTTTATAATCAAGCCATTACATTACATTATTTTGTGGGGCAAAATTGAATGAACTTAGATATAAATTCAGGTTTAAGGCTTAGAATATTTTGTGAACTCAGCCATACTGTATCTCAGAAAGATTTCTGGGCAAGTCTGCTGTAAAGCTACACCCTCTTCCTTTTGGCCCAGGTTCCAAGAGATATTTGGGGCTTGTTAAGATGCTACAAAGACAAATACAAGATGAGCCATCTATAATAAAGAATGAAGTTCAAGTTGATAGATTTTGGTGAAAGGTCTATGACACCTGGGGGCATGGCATGGATTTTTCTGTGTTGTTGGTATTGGGGGAGAGGGGGATCTAAAACTGCATCCTTTGTTTTTTCCCACTTCAGAACCACAGTTCTACTTTTTTTAACCAAAAGATTGCAAAAAATAGTGGTTTGGGGCCATAGGTTGCCCACACATATCATCAACTCCTGTATAGGAAGCTTTGCAGACAAATATGGTGCACACTCACCTGGATCATACAGCTAAATATTGGAGCTAATTGAAGTGAGGTGTATGCAAGAACTGCATCATAAGGGTAACTAGAAAATTTCAGCCATGCATCCATTACTTGCTTTTTATTTTTTAATCCTGGAGCAGAAGGCAGTATTTCTGAGCCTGTTTCGGAATTTGATTTCCCAAATTCAGTTACTGCTGACTCCACAAAGTAAATATCAGATCGGAACTAAATAAATTTAATGTCTGAAATCGATCTAAACAGAAGGTAGTCCCCATTGTAGTGGCATGCTCAGGATTTCTACTTTACTAGTAATTTATCTTGCAGTAAGGAATAATCCTGATAAATTGTGATAGGCAGATCTGAGATGTAACTGCATCTGTTCGGTTTTCAGATGTGTGCAAAAATCATTTCACCACCAGACCAGAAGGGGAAATGGTAGGGCCAATAGTGAAACTAGACTAAGTCCAGAAAGAATTTGGGGCAGTGGAAAAACATCTATGGCTTTAGTACCTCATACAAAGAACAGCATCTGAAACTTAGTCTTCCCTAACATGACAGCTTCCAGATGTGTTGATACTACAATTGTGTCTACTGTGGGCCCACCCTATCAGAAGTGCACCAGTTTAGAGAAGGCTAATTGGAGCCATTCAAGTCCAAGCCAGCATCTTCACTGCTGCACTGATTTCCTTAAATTTACATCTGGGTTACAATATATGTACTTGATCTGCCCAATACTTGTCCCAGGACAGCTGGTAGCTCTCACTTTCCTTAGGCTTTTCAAACACTAAAGTCATATGGATTGTTGTTTGCTACCTCCCCCTGCTCAATGGTCTGTGTAAGAGAGACCCCATTGACATTTTGACTCTGTTATTGTAAGGATTAAAGGGGATAATGGGCCATTACTCAAGTGCTCAGGAGAGCCAGGGAGGCACCTAACGACAAACATCTCTGGAGATGCAGGTCACCAAGGGGCACACTGCCACTCTTCATAGTCCCAAATTACTCTGTCAACCTCTTCCAAAAAATATCAGCTGAGGAACTATTACACTGGGCATGATGTTTGCAGTAAAATAAGTAGGCTGAAGATTCAGCTTTATAGCACAAGCCCCGAAAGCAGTGATTACCTGTGAAGCCAAATACCAGCAAAAGGAAGAGATGTGTTCAAATGACAGCACTATTTAATGCACAATAAATAGCAATGGTGGC